>NC_063210.1:12118263-12363263 GCF_017589495.1 Alosa alosa | reverse complement strand
ACGCACGCACGCACGCACGCACGCACGCACGCACGCACGCACGCACGCACGCACGCACGCACGCACGCACGCACGCACGCACGCACGCACGCACGCACGCACGCACGCACGCACGCACGCACGCACGCACGCACGCACGCACGCACGCACGCACGCACGCACGCACGCACGCACGCACGCACGCACGCACGCACGCACGCACGCACGCACCCACGCACGCACGCACACACACACGCACGCACGCACGCACGCACGCACGCACGCACGCACGCACGCACGCACGCACGCACGAACCCTGACCTTGACGCATCTCTGGCATGATTTAAACCCATCAGAGGTTACAGCAGTACACCCTGTCTGTTCACGGAGCCCAGCCGATGACCTCATGTCTGGACGGCTGTGGCACCACTTAGGGGTTGTGGTGGGGCACAAATGACATCATGGTCACGCGTCCGGCCCAACACGGAACCGCTGACCAAACCCACTGGCCTTGCCAGTGCCAATGCTAACCTATGCCAACCCGTGCCAACCTGTGGCCAAGGCCAAGACGGCCCATCCATATGGAAGGGCCGGGCCGATGCCAGTGCTACAGTAAAAACACACCCTGATGAAAATGCCCTCTGGTCCAAAGAGGAGTCCACTGCAAGCTGTGCTACTGCCCTCCTGTTGCCCCACCGAGTGGAGAGCACATACACCTGACCACCAGCCAAAAAGCTGAGTCTCCACTCACACTAGGTATTTCCTCCCAAACATGCTTAGTAGGTGCTCTTACCTTCCCTGGATCTTCCCTGACAAGAGACCCAAGGATGAAAACATTAAAGGGCCGAGACTATAAAAGCTCTTTTCATTGAGTCACTATAAAAGAGACTTTCACTGAAGTACTCTTTTAATCTGGATTAGTGTCATTCCCTGTACAGGAAACCAGCCTTTAGGCTTCATTTTAAAGCAACATGAACAGAGCGTGGGGCCATCATGTTTTTTCTTTGTTTTTGTGACAGTGAGGGCTGACTGAGTGTCTATGCTCATACCTCTACCACAGGACAATTCCATGCAAAACTGTCACATCCATAATGGCAACACAATGCAATGGTATTTAGTTTGCGTTATCGACGTGACGTGAGCCGAGTTTTGCGTGGAATTGCCCCACACACCTGGAGAAGTGAGACTCACCTTCTGCAGGTAGAGGATTGCACCCTTTAGAACCGCATAGAAGGTCTTCCATCCTCTCTTGCCACGTGGCGCTGACAGAACAAGAACCAAAACACAACACGAAAGGATTGTAGGAACAAGGGTGATGCTTTTCAGAAACAGAGTACATTTTTATACCTATTCAGTCTATGGTTTATATTTATACTGTACATCAATGACATAACCAAGAACTTTAAAAACCAGGTTTAAAAGCAAAGTCAGACCTTTTTTAAATACTAAATACCTAATAAACATAATAAACACACTGCTGTAAATGTATTATAATATCTAGTAGCTATATCCACAGCCACACTTCATCATCTGAGGTCCTCCCAAAAAGTGGAAAAAAGTCTTGAAGCCTGCACAAACCCTGTGCTGTCACACTTAATGTATTCATTAAGGAGGTAACCTAGTTAAAGTCATACATCTCTTCGTCTTCCTGGCTCCTGCCTCGTGCTGTGGATTCCCACTGCAGTGTTTTAATACAGGGAGACTAGGCAGCAACACAACACAACACTAACAGCTGGCCGTGTGTGTGTGTGTGTGTGTGTGTGTGTGTGTGTGTGTGTGTGTGTGTGTGTGTGTGTTAAAACACCTTTCATGACTTGTCATCATGCTGGGTTAACACAAAACCAAACACAAATATACAGTATACACACCAATGTCTATACTCTAAGCAACATGCATACAGCATCAGATTTTTCTGTATTGGTTTTCAGATTAAGAGCAAATATGTTGGATGTGTAAATGATGCTGTATATGTGGGAACATACATTGGGGGCCTTATTTAAATGTACTGTCGAGCAAAGTGCAAAGTCTAAAGTCTGTACCTGAAGCCAATTCAATAACTTGGCCAAATCTATTTTACTAATTTAATACCACAAGCACAATTATTGGTGGGTCAGCTACGTGCTCCCACATGTCATACCATGCAAGAGACACTTTGCTCATTGCCCAACTTTGCCTGACATTTATATTAGGTCCCATTATTTAGAAATGTGACATATGCCGACATATACATTACAGATTGATTTAGAATAAGTGCATACTGCAAAGACTTACTGTGTGTAGATAAAATCCTACACATTTACATCCATTCAGAAGTGTTTATCTATATCAATGTCTATTTTGTTGAGTACCGGTATACGTTTGTCAGTGCACGGGCTAGTAGTGTGTGATGCCATAGGACGTGGTGTGACACATACTTCTCTTGCCGTCACAGTCGGCGTGGACCTTGCGGATGAGAAAGCCGTTCTTGTAGAGCAGAGCTCCAGAGTGGGGAGTGTCCCCATCACGCGAAGACGAGTTGCCACGACAATCACCCAGCTCAGAGAAGGACTTCCTCAGCTCCTCTTCATCTCTGGGGAGACACACACACACACACACACACACACACACACACACACACAGAGAAATACGTCAGAGGATTACAATGACAATGATGATCTAAAAAAGCAATTAGGTAAGTCAGGCTATCAAATTTCTCATTCCCTAAAGCACAAACAATTCACTGATCCAGTAATTCTCCTCAGCTACACACACACACACACACACACACACGTACGTACACACGCACCACGCACGCACAAATAAGTCACACTGTCCACTTTTATTGTACCCCCCTAACCACTCTCTCACACACACACGTACGTCAGGTCAGAGTGCATCTTCAGAGTAATTCTCCTTTTACAGACTGTTAGGCAATGACTATCATCCTTACAACCATCATCTCTCTCTATGATGCTACATCTGTTCAGACAAAATTAAGTCCATTACAACCTTTAGTAGTGCAAATGAAAACAGGATCAGACACACACTAATTAATTAAGTGCTCATGTTTGCGATCATTATCTTCATCATCATCATCATCATCATCTTTATCATCCGATTGACATCCACAGTGTTACATCCACAGAGATAAAATTCAATTACACCTCACGTCCATATTCCATCTGAACATTTTTATGCTTCACTTCCTTTTAGTGCATTGCTTTTTCACACCCGGTTTGCATCACCCACAACAGCCAGTTCAGTGGTATAACTGTTTAACCAGATGTCCAATAAACATTACATTACATTGTTTGTGAAGAAATGACTCTCAAATATACTTCTTTTGTTTCAGCTTTCCTTAAGAACATTACTCATCTGAGGGCTCAAAGCACTTTGAGGCGTCCCTCACTCGGCCTAATGAAAGTGGAAAACAAAATGGAAATTTTGCATCACCCACAACAGCCAGTTCAGTGTATAACTGTCACAATCACATTACATTTTCTGAGGGCTCAAAGCACTTTACAATTTTATGCGTCACAATCACTCATTTTCACTCATCCTCATAGCCCAATGATGGAGGGAGCAGTCTGGGGGTTCAGCATCTTGCTCAGGGACACTTCCAAGATGGTCAGGAGGAGCCGAGCTCGAACCAGCAACCTTCTGGTTTGCCCAAAGACTTCTCTACCTGAGCTATAGCTATACTGTGCTTCAGAGAGTAAAAGTCCTACCACAAATATGGGTCCAACCATTTAATCACTAAACCAGCTGAAATCATCTGTGTGAAGTGCACTGGCAGAGGGAATACACGGCAGGATATTATATGGCAGCACTTTTTCTGCCCGACACTGTTTAAAGATGGAGTGTGGCTCTGTAATCTGCTTTTTGTGTGGACTCTCATGTTGGGCTGCGTGACCTGCCTACTCTAATCCACTGCACTTGTGACTTGACAAAATGGAGAAAAAAAAGTCTCCAAATCAAGGCGCTCATTGAGTTAAAATATCTGTATTTAACTGACATGTTTAAAACTGGACAGTTTAAAACTGGCTTGAGCCAGTGAAGACAATTTAAATCAAGGAGTGCCTTGGTATGGACTTTTTAAATCAAGGAGTGCCTTGGTATGGACTTTTTAACTCAATGAGTGCCTTGATATGGACTTTTTGACTCAATGAGTGCCTTGGTATGGACTTTTTAACTCAATGAGTGCCTTGGTATGGACTTTTTTTCAACTGACTTCCACCCTGGACACCAAAGAGCTCCTGACAAAAGCAACAATTCCATCGCAACGTGTATGTAAAAACATGGCATGGTATGTACGGACAGACCGCAATTTGGTAAAACGGCAGACTGTGGAGAATAGCTAGTTATATTTTTCTGTGTCATATATATTATGTGTTCATGGGAGGGTCAGGGGGAAACTGGCCTCTATTTGGTGGTGAAAAATGTGTAATCCAAATTGTCATTAAATGTGTCAATGAGAGAAACTTTCAGAGATAAATACCACATAAAAAATGAAGCACAGCGTGTAGTTTCTGCAAAGGCGCTGATCATGCTGATTATATATATAAATGTACATATATCTCTAAGACATTTTAGGACTGAGCATGGCGACAACCTTTGTCTTAAATACAGTACCACATCAACTGAGCTTCAATTATTTTTAAAGGGACACCAGGCAACGTTTTCGTGTTAATTAATCATCTTCGTAAGTCGGTATATGGTTAAATGACTCATTACGGGGCGAATGAAGGCTCTCTCGCCCGCCCCTACTGCCTGTAGAAAGAATATCCCACTTGCAAGTTCGGTGTATCCTACCCGCCGACCGAAGCAGGATCAGTTTACAGCACAGAGGCAGGCTAACGAAACGCTAGAGATTGTTGCAAATGTGTGTATAATGGCAGAGCCAGCGAAGAAGCAGCGAAAACCCTTGACAGAAGACGCAAAGAAAAGGAAAAGAGCTTCAGACCGAGCGAGGGGGAGTTTCGTAGAGAAAAAGCATCAGGCTTGCCTGGTGTCCGTTTAAAAGACTGAGAGAGGAACGTGCCAGCCATCTCCCTCATATAATGAATGCTAAGGAAAAAGCCATGGGGTCCCTCTCTTAGGCATCTGGAGAAACTTTTCTTCAATCTGAAGCACCAGCTGAAATCATTTCATCCCTCTGCTCTGGCTGTGATCATCACACGGCACCTGCCTAAAGGAAAACTGTCCTCCTTACAGACCAACACAACTGCTGCACTCTCTAGTCCTTGTTTCTCTTTTTCATCTCTCAAGCTCACTCATCCTCTCTCTTCCTCTCTCTCTCCCCCTCTCTCCTGTTCCCCTCTGTGTCAACTAACGAGCCACTCTACTTGATCAAAAGGCTGCTGGCATGAAAGTGACCGTATCGATCGCTTTTTCTCCCCTTGTATTTTTTTGTCCCACCACACGGGACTAAAAGACTGGCTAGTCCTTGATGGCTCTTAGAGGCCTGTGGAATATGTTGTGTTTGCATGTGTGTGTGGACTGAGAAGCCGATGGAATGTGTATGTGCGTGTCTGTGTGTGTGTGTGTGTGTGTGTGTGTGTGTGTGTGTGTGTCTGTGATTTAGACACAGCCTCTGTGTGTGTAATCCAAGTAGACACAGCCTGTGTGTGTGTGTGTGTGTGTGTGTGTGTGTATGTATGAGTGGACAGAGCCATCTGCAGCCTTTCAGATAGAGTCACACTGATTCGTCTCACCAAGGGAGACAAGTCGCTGTTCCTGCTTTTCTCAAAATGTGTGTGTGTGTGTGTGTGTGTGTGTGTGTGTGTGTGTGTGTGTGTGTGTGTGTGTGTGTGTGTGTGTGAAGAGGCTACTGCAGCAGAGGTTTAACCTTGAGGCTGTGTTGTGTCGATGCAATGATTAGAAATCCAATGGGTTCTGCGAGACACACACACACACACACACACACAGTCATCTGTTCTCAAGTGCATTAGTTCAACAGGTAGAAAACGCAGCAAGGCCTGCAGCAGCTTCCATCAGAGAAAACACTGGTAGGCCTACTTTGAAAAATAAAAAAGAAGACATCCCGTCCACTGTTGAAACTGGGAAAAAGGGAAAAAGGAGCAATCTTAGATTTGTCTCTATCTGAGATTCCCTTTCGACACCTTTGGGAATCCCTGTGAGGAGTTCAGGCCTTACAGGCCAACATCAGTCTCCAGCACTGGGACAACTCTCTGGAGGAACTAAAATACTTTTTTAGCCCAACACGCTTTTTGGGGCAGAGAGGGTTCTAGAAAGAGCTGACTTCATGGTGAACTCCCTTTCAATGAATGACCAGTTTACCACAAAAGGGTTGAACCTGCAACTTAATTGTACTAACATACTGTAAATATACTAGACTGCATTTCCGCAGAGAAAATGCAAAGTGTGCTTGCTCGGCAGTAGCAGAGCCTAAGGGTCACTGGATGAGCCATGGAAATAAAATCAGTGCCCTGAATTGTGCATCACAAAAAAAAAAATATGACTGAAATAAAGACAGTTATTAATGCAGAGAAACTTGGGCAAAAAGGAACAATGGAAATGACATAACTCCTGAATTAGTGACTATATACCCTTTGCAGATACAAATGAGATTCCAGCTGGAGCTTATCAGCCAATAAGATAGCAGATTTTCAGAATGCAGCAGAGGAAACCAATGTATTCCAAATTCACTGTTTGCAGTCCATCTGCATGGAAAAAGAAATGTTAGCTTCCAGTATGGACTTATTTGGACTGCCAAATAAGACATAGAGTAGATGTCAGAAAGATGTTTGAGAGTACATATTTAGATTTTGAGGACATGTCAGTCATGGCTCTGGGAAACAAAGAGAAGGTGCAATTTGATTGGCTGTTGAGCTTAAATCAACACAACCTTTTGCCAGACTCAGAAACTATACTTTCAATGTCTCCAAACTCTCCAAACTTTTCACTCAAAACGCATTGTCTCTCTCATCTCGTGCCTCTGGGCCGCAAACGGCGTTCTCTCATCTGGTTCCTACTCATCCATCAGGTCTGGAGGCCCTGTTTTAACGAACAATATCTTAATTAGTCCCCATCTGCTGGCTGGGCGCTCCTTGGGAGCCAGTAATCACAGAGGAGCATGGCTCACGTTACTCCTGCTTCCCCAGCCACCATGCTCCCCTGCTGGGGACACTAACCAGCCTCAGTCCCTGGTCTTCCTTTCTATCTGCTACAGCTCTGGGTGCTCGAAGTCGACTCCCCCCTCCATGGTCCTGGATGGAGACTCATTAAAGGTGGAACCATGTTGGCTTTTGTATAGATCTGAGCAGCAAAAAGATTTTGAAATCAAACAACTATCTGTTTCTGTTTGATTAATGCCTTTGTATGGAGTTCGGATTTTTTGTTTGAAACGGTCACACGATTAAAAAAAAGAAATAAACAGCTAAATAAACACAACAAACAACAAGTTATTTATGCTTATCATAGAAACATTAAGGAGCTTGGGTTCTAAAATTAGGAAGCTACTGTACCTGCCAAAAAAAAACCAAACATCACCATCACAGTTGACACTGATAAAAGTTAACTGGTCATGGGTCACTGGTCATTTGGTGTTGCAGAGAAAAATGTTCTTACATTTCTATGGCAGATTCTCATTTGAACCACACAACTGCTTATTCCAGATGGCTAGAGGGAATCTTTCCTTCACATGACCACAAACACTATCCAAAATTCAAATATGACGATAAAAGCAGCTGCCCATAGAAAGTTCATAAAAACATTCATCAAAAAATGGCAAGTTGTGCAGTGTTGCTCTAATACAGGTCAGCATTCATGAGCCAACACACCAAGCGCATGGAGTATGTGCGCTGTGCAGGCCAAAAGTCACGGGTGCAGGATTCAAAAATAATTAATGGGAGAAGATGTAGGGCAGGAGTCCTGCTAGCACTTTTGAGGGGGATGTGTGTTTTTTTCCCCCTCCTGCATAAGTGTGTTTTGATCTATCTCTGCTTCGACTCATTAAGCACTCGGTGCTTTTTACATCCTATTTTTATCAAAGGCAGAGAGCTGGGAGGACCTAAGTCTCCATCTCCCATCTCGAGCTCCGGCTCGCAATCCTGAGGAGTCTCCGGAGTTCCACTAACTAGATGCATGTCTGACCACACGCTAGCTGAACCAGAGGCTTTGATCTTCAACTCGACAGCACCGACACGCGCATACACAAACACACAAATAAACTCAACAAAAAAACTCAACTCACATAAATAAGTAGGACAAGGTCACAACCCCCCCCCCCCCCCCTTCCCGCCAAAAAAAACAGTGTTCAGAGAGCTGATTCACCAGGTGAGGTCGACAGGTCCTTTTCCTGCCGTCTATTAAAGGACATCACCAAATTAAAACATGCACTATAAATAGACACAGACACACAGACACACACACATGTAGACTCTCTCTCTCTTTCACACAGACATGCACAAAACACACACACAGACACACACACAGAAATGGGTTCTGAACTCTACCGTCACCACGGTGATATGAGTGACCAATGGAGAGTGGTGGCGGTTAACCCTGTTCAGAGTGAGGAAGAGCTGAGAGAGAGAGAGAGAGAGAGAGAGAGAGAGAGAGAGAGAGAGAGAGAAACGACATGTGGCGCAGACATGGAGCCTGTTGCCTGGATACCAGCAGCCTGCCTGAAACCCACCCGCACTCCAACAGAACAGAAAGAGAGAGGAGAGGGAGAGAAACAGAAACAGAGATGGAGGGATAGAGAAACAAAGGAGGAGAGAGAGACAAAGGAAGAAAGGGGTGAGAAAGGACAGAGAGACAGAGGGAGAAAGAGATAAATGGATAAAGGTAAAAAGGAACAAAGGAGGAGAAAGAGATAGAGAGAGAGAGAGAGAGAGAGAGAGAGAGATGCAGGTGGGGGGACAGCAAGAGGGGTTCAGAAAAAAAGAGAGGGGAGGCAGATAAAGGACAGAGGTGAAACGCAGGAGAGAAAGATGAAACTTATGTACATACAGGACGCAAAAAGAAAAGAAGAGATATACGTACTGTACAGTAGAGAGAAGAGGAGGAGGGAATGGATAGAGAGAAGAGGAGGGAATGGATAGAGAGAAGAGGAGGAAATGGAGAGAAAGAAGAGGAGGAGGGAATGGAGAGAAAGACAAAGCGACTTGTGGACAAATGTAAGATAAACTGAGAAGAGAAGAAAGAATAAGGGTCAGAGATGGAAACTGGGGAACAGATAAGGGCAGAACAGTGAGGGAGGGAGAAACAAGAGAGAGAGAGAGAGACATAGGGGAGAGAGAGGGATAGAGCAAGGTCAAGGGACAGAGAGAAAGAGAGGAATAGGGGAGAGAAAGGGATAGAGCAAGGTCGAGGGACAGAGAGAAAGAGAGGAATAGGGGAAAGAAAGGGATAGAGCAAGGTCAAGGGACAGAGAGAAAGAGAGGAATAGGGGAGAGAAAGGGATAGAGCAAGGTCAAGGGACAGAGAGAAAGAGAGGAATAGGGGAGAGAAAGGGATAGAGCAAGGAAGGTGTGGGAGAGAGATAGAAGGAGGGGAGGAGGGGAAGAGGAAAAGACATGAGAACAAAAGAAGAAGGAGAGAGTGAGAAAGAAGGAAAGATAGAAGAGAGAGAATAAGAGAAAGGAAAGGAGAAAAGAGAGAGTAATGGAGAGAATGTGTAAGTGACAAGGACAGAAGAGACACATGGTGGTCAGGATAACGGGTAGAGAGAAAGCAGGAGGGGGAGAAAGAAAGAGAGAGAGAAGGAGACAGAGAGGAGAGAGAGAATGAGAGAGATTTAGACATAGGTACTATAGAGGAACTAGGAAAGAGAGAGAATGAGAGAAAGAAAGAAATAGAGAAAGAGAGAGGCAGTGGGGTGAAGGGTGTAATTATTCCACAGCATCATGATTAGGTCTGCCGCTCGGCATGCTGGGTAGGGAGAGCAGAGCATGCTGGGAAGACAGCAGACTCCCAGCTGCACCAGTGGCTAATGAGAACAGGCCACCTCATTCACACCTGAGCCTCCACTGAGGACACACACACACACACACACACACACACACACACACACACACACACACACACACACACATACAGCTTGCGCACACATACACTCACACATACACACACAGCCATGCACGCACATACACTCACACACCACACACACACACACACACAGTGACATGACCATTGGGACACTTCCGCTGGCACAAGTGCGCATTCACACACACACACACACACACACACACGTCTTCTATAAAACATGCCAATCAGCTCACAGCACCATTCTTCCCACACAACACTACAGCACATACGAGGAACGCAAGAACGCACACACACACACACACACACACACACACACACACACACACACACACACACACACAGAACTTTTATCTCACACCTCACACATAACTATACACTGTGCATACACCGTACACAATAGACTCAATCATTGCACTGTAATGAATGCTCACACATAAACAAACCTAGACCGCCAAAATCTCCACAACAGCCATATGGGTAGAAAAGGGGACAGCTATTATCACCATCCATGCAAAAACTGTGAATTCATGCACACCAATGGATCCAACATTAACACTACAACTACCATCACCATCATCATCACCATCATCATCATGTCACCTAGGCTGATTTGGTTGGAAGATAAAGAAGGCACACCACCAATGACACCATCAGAATGCACCCATCTAACACAAGGCATATGAATCATGTGTTGCACTAGGAGGACATCTTTGAGGTCCAAGCAGATGGACATGAAAAATGTGTTTGTGTTGTTGCTCCTGTTATCATTATTAGCATTCTAGTTGCAGACTGATGAGTGTAATCAATCTGATAGCAATCTGATAGCATGTTTCAACTTAACTAACATAAGGTAACATACTCTCATACATGTGTGACATTACTCAAACATACACACACACACACACACACACACACACACACTAAGAGATATATGCTATACATATTAAAGCTGTGAACAGACTTAGAACATGCAGCAAGGGATGGACACACACACACACACACACACACACACACACACTCATAAGTACAGCCAAGGGACATGTATAAGGACTATATTCCTCTGCTACACACACACACACCCAGTGTGTGGTGGGAAATGGAAGTAATGTAGGAAGTAATGTATATGTCATTTCTTCCTCTATCTGTCTCTCTTTGATCTGAATCGTCCCTCCTCACAGATTGATATCTTCCTCGTCCTCATCTTCGCTCCCATCTTGCACTCCCCCATTTTTTCATTTGTCCTTCTTTCTTCTCTTCTCCCCCCCCCCCACCCGTACTCAATCTTCCCTCCTCTATCCCCCACCCGTACTCAATCTTCCCTCCTCTATCTCTCTCCCCACTCTCTTTCACCTCCTCTTTTTCTCCTCTTCTCGTCATCTTTCTCTCTTCTCTTTTTTGCCTCTCCCTCTTTCACACTCTCTCCTCTTTCTCTCATCTCTTCACTTTCCCTCTCTCCTATACTGTCTTTTCCTACCTCAGTATCCACACACACACACACACACACACACACACACACACACATATCTGATGGGAATCTGCTGTGCTTGCCATAAAAACAGCACATAGAGATAGGGAGCGAGGCAGCGGGGAGAGATGAGGGGAGAGCACAATTCCCACACCATTTGATCCATGTGTGTGAGATCTGTGCAGACTTACAGGACAGAGTGGACCCTGTGTGTGTGTGTGTGTGTGTGTGTGTGTGTGTGTGTGTGTGTGTGTGTGTGTGTGTAAATCACTAAATTTTCGATAGAAAACAGACAGCAAATCAAAATACATTCATGACTCATGACACCAGTCATGGCAATCGGTGAGATGAGTCCAGGCAACAACAGCAGTAGCAACTACTATGTGTGTTAGTGTGTGTGTGTGTGTGTGTGTTTGAGGTCCGTGTGGGCATATCATTGTGTGTGTGTGGTGTGTGGTGTGTCTGTGTGTGTATGCATATGATTGTGTGTGTGTGTGTGTGTGTGTGTGTGTGTGTGTGTGTGTGTGTGTGTGTGTGTGTGTGTGTGTTTGTGAGTGTGGGCACCCCGTTCCTGCGTCATGTGTTGTATTTTTATGGCCAAGCTCAGGGCACCGCTGCTGCTGCTGCTGCTGATGATGATTGTACTCTCTCTCCCTTTCTCTCATTCTCTCTCTTTCTCTCTCCCTTTCTCTCCCTCTCTCCGGGTTCCTCTGACCCGTCTCGAGCCGCGCAGGGAGCCGCGCTATTTTAAGGAGGATGGTGGGAGGCCGCGGTCACACCCTCTCCTCCCGGTACAAACACAAACCTTTAAAGGAGTTCGAGAGAGAGTGTGAGAACATATATGTGTGTGTGTGTGTGTGTGTGTGTGTGTGAGAGTGTGTGTGTGTGTGTGTGTATGGGGGAGAGAATATGAGTATTATCATCTGCATCTATGTGTGTATGAGTGAGCATTTTTGTGTGTTTGAGTTTGAGAGCAAGCTTGTGTGTGGGAGCACCTGTGAAGTGAGTGTACATGCAGATCTATGTGTGTGTGTGTGTGTGTGTGTGTGTGTGTGTGTGTGTGTGTGTGTGTGTGAGTGAGAGACAGAGTGTGTGTGTGTGTATGTGTGTGGATATGTGCGTGGATGTATGCATGTGTTTGAATGCGTGTTCTAGAACCAAGTATCTGTGTGGGTGCACCTGTGATGTGAGTGTATACACATATTCGTGTGTGTGTGTGTGTGTGTGTGTGTGTGTGTGTGTGTGTGTGTGTCCATAAGTGTGTGAGAGAGGGGGAGTGATAGAGAGAGAGAGAGAAAGAGAGACACAGAGTGTGAGTCTGCATGTGTGTGTGTGTAAGCTTGTTCGAAGCAACCAAGGGGGGAGGCAGCAAAGAACAAAGCTGTAGCTATGGAACTGTAGCCATGGAGCCGTAACTATGGCAACAAAGCTTGGGGAGCGAGCGAGGGAGTGAGGGCGCGAGAGCTGGAGCCCGAGCTGGTGAGCTTCGCTGGGCCTCCTGAATAGCAGTCTCTGACACACTAACGTCTCCATCACACACACACACACACACACACACACACACACACACACACACAGCCATGGCGCCTCGCCCCCCCCTAATGAACACATCAGCACGCCAGCATCGTCAGCAAGGACCACTAATTACCAGTTACTTCGTATAGATGCATCTACGTGTGTCTGTGTGTGTGTCTGTGTGTGTGTCTGTCTGTGTGTGTGCTCGCGAGAAAGAAACTGTCTGTTCTTGATCACATAATGGCATTAAAGGTGCTATAAACGATGTTTGGCAACGTCACTTCTGTTGACGTTTAAACAAAACAGAGAGCTAGCTCGCTACTCCCTCCCTCCTGTGCAATTGACAAAATTCAAAAACGTGTGACATCGCTTAGAGCACCTTTAATGGACATGCTAATAAACCAATGTGTGCCTAGAGTTGTAATGGTGTGTGTGTGTGTGTGTGTGTGTGTGTGTGTGTGTGTGTGTGTGTGTGTGTGTGGGTGTGTGTGGGTGTGTTCGTGTGTGTGTTTGAATTCTCTGTGGCTGCATGTTATTTAGAATGTCAACTAAATTTGCACACCTAATGATAAGCTCTAGTTTCTGACCATATCATTCTGAAATAAACCTTCTGTTGCTTTTTATGACAAAATGTGCTACCATTACACAAACCCAAAGTGCAAAGTGCTAAAGTGCTTTAGCCATAGAAACAAGCATCCAGAACTAGCAGCATGATTGATGAAGAGATGGAAAGAATTTCCAGAAATGAAAAAGGGGAAAATATACCTGCAGTCAGTCACATGTGGTAAGAGAGGCAACCATGTTATAAGCAGGATAGTAGGCCTCGCAACATTTGTAGCAGAAAATAATGCTGTGTCCATTATTCTTTGATACACAAACACAGTCTCATCCATTATCCCTTACATTAATGTGAATAGGTTGTTGCATGCCTTGCGTGTGCATTTCTACTGCTATCCACACACACACAATCAAGTGATTGCTAGAGACAGGGTGCAGTGGTAACTCTCCCCAGACCACTACAGACAAACACACCACATGCACGTACGCACACACACACACACACACACACACACACACACACACACACACACACACACACACACACACACACACACACACACACACACACAAAGAAAGACACTAAAAGTCAAAGAAAGAAATGGAAGAAAAAGAGAAATAATGAATGAAGGAAGGAAGACAGAGAGAGGAAAGAGATGGAGGAGAGAGAGACAGAAAGCTAGAGATCTACCACCAATAAAACAGAGTGCCAGCGAGAGGTCAATCTGTGGCCAGTACTGCAGGTCAGAGAGGTCACACATTCAACAGAATCTGCTGACATGGTAGTTGTCACATGACACAGTGTCACTCACACACACACACACACACGGTGAGATGTCTTATTGCCAACGCCACACTCACATGGTCCACTGGAGCTTCTCGTTCTTGATGGCGCTGTACAGGTGCTGTAGAGGCAAAGCAAACAGATGATTACACTCTGAGGAACAAAAGCACTCGCGCATACAGTACACACTCATTCTCGGTCTCTCTTTTTCTCTCTCTCTCACAGACACACACACACACACACACACAGACTCCTTCACTCACACATACACACACACACAAAAAACAAACACACACAGTTTAAGAATCTGTGTTAGGGTCCAGACCAAACCCATGGACTGTATAGCAGCATCTGAAACTCCTCTGAGAGACTCTGAACAGGTGTTGTTGAGTTGCAACAGAGCTGTGTGGGACTTGATATTATGTCTCTTTTATGTCTTTTTGTTTCAACATGAGTCATTTGGAATCAGGTTGCATTTTTTTCCTCAACAAGCCCAGATGTGCTGAAGTGTCCTAATCTAGCCAGTGAAGATCTGAAGCAGCAAATGCTCAGCCCAGCAACCAGAGAAAAGTCTTTTAACGATTATTAACGAAATCAAACAAAACTATTCTGCACCATACCATTTTGAACCATTTCTATTTCATTTTTATGTGATATAAACCATTGATTGGTCTTAGGACATATGAAACTCCAGCTAGCATTCATCCTGAGTTGTAAGAGCACTACAGATAATACTTCCCTTCTACCTCTCAAAGAAGTGTTTTTGTTTTGTTTTTTGTACCAGAACATGGCTTTGAAAGTGCCACAGGTAACACCAAGCACTACAGAGTACTATCAGTGACAGATTTGTAGAGTAATACAGTCATACAGATATCTGCATTATAAAGTTACAGGTATGCAGGTATGCTACCATGCAAAAATAGATCATTAACAGTAATAACATATTAAGAGAGTTACAACATGCACTTCAAAGTAATAACAGGCGACAAAGTTTTATACCATGTAACAGACTAATAATAGGTTTAAACAATAGCATTAATCAGGGAGTCCTAACGTTACTTTCTACTTTGCCACTAGTCTTTGCAAACTATTAATAAACTGCACTGGCAGTAAAGACAATGGCTTTGCTGAATATAAGTACACATTCTTCCAGCTGGAATTCTTTGACGTCTGGCTCTACCACTGCCACCTTTGAAACCGTAACGTCATCCCCTCTAGTTGCTCATTGGTTCATCATCCTAGTGAAAACATTCCCCAATGGAGTGCTCCCAGACCTATCTCACAAAGTGAATAAGTCTAGTGTTTCTGCTTCAGTCCGTAAAGAAGCTGTTATAACGCTTAAATAACCTTTATAATAAAATTAAGATGTCAATGAAATGTAGGCACCAATAGAAAGTGGCCAACCAGCTTATTCTCCCAAAGAAAGCTTTCAACCAGAACAGCAATTAATAGACCAGATTATCAGACTTCAAGTGCGATGCAAAGTTTATTCCTATTTTACACGAGTTTTGCACCATGCACTTCACTTTTTTTAAGTTAACAACTTAACAACCTAAGGTGGGATCTGGCGCATTATCTAAAAATCGTTATCTTACACCATCTAAAAAGCATTACGCCACTGACCACGAAAAACCTAGTCTATAGTTCCTCTGCAGGATAAATGTCCTTAGGTTTTTTATTCAGTCATTCGAACATTTTTGGGGTAAGTCTGGCTTTTTTCAGGCTTTGTTTTAATTGGTAACCCATTGTCATTCAATAGAGAAAGTAACTAACTGTGTATAACTGTTTTGTCGTTGACTATGACACCACGGTGAAGTTAGTTTCACTTTGCTAATGAGTTCAAATAATAGACGAGTGCAGATGCGTGTAGGTTATACTCTGCTAGGTTTTAGTAAAGCATGGTCTAGTGGAATAACTGTTCCATATGGTCTCGCGTGCAAGCAGATTCCTTCAAATGCACCGCTGCGCTGACTATCAAAATACCGATGCGCTGTTTGAAGTTGCGCTGCTTGCTGTTAAAGGGAATGACCGAAACACACCCATGACTGATTAAGAAACATAGGAACGGCTTGTTGCGCCATCCGTCCAATGTTTGATAACAACACCACTCCCAATGTGGACTGGACAACCCACTTAATTTAATTAAGCTATTCGCTAGTGACCATGTGCTTTAGATCGCTAAAATAGGCCCCCTTAACTGAAATAATGAATAACTTCTACCATCATTAAAAATATCTCCCAGTTTCATTGGGGAATCATTTGGTGAATTTATAAATGATGACTAATGCGTCTGGGTGTGAATGAAGTCCCTGTCACAGAGTGGACGAGACACTAGACTGTGATTGGCTGGATGGGGGGTATGTGTGTGACTGTGTTTTCCCTCATTGATAAAGCAGTACTCTGGAGATTGGCATCGTTCAGCTTCTCAACTCTACGCACACATGCACACACAGGCACACAAGCATGCACACACACACACACACACACACAGGATCAGAGTCTCCCTTGGGCAAACGCACTGTGACAAGCGGGAGGAGCCTCCTGCATTTCAATTTAGATCCAAACCCCTTCACATACAAACACACACACACCTAAATGCCAACCAAGTGGCATTGGTGGCAGGGTGCCAGTGTGGGCTGGTGTTTATGATGGCAGAGTGCTTACCTTGGCAGCTGGGCTCGATCTCACAGCGTGGGCACAGACACCCTCTTCCCTGCGCCAATGGCTCTGTCTCCACCCCCAATTCAACCATTGCCCCCTACACACACACACACACACAAAACGCCTCAGCACACCAGCACACCACTGATTAAGCTGCACCTCCTACACCACTTCCACTTCTCTGTCCAACCACTGATTACCCTTTAGAAAACTTATTTAGAAATCTTCTTTTGTGACAAAAATCCCTTTATAGACTTAAAATGGTTTCAATATAACTCTAAACCTTGGCTTCGTTTGGTATTCACAGAGAGTATTAGATGGACACTCAGGCATAGCCTTGACTGCTTATTTAGCTGCTAATATGCTGTGAGTTATATAAAAACACCATTATGTTAAAGGAAAACTCTGTCGATACATGATAAAATGAAAATTATTTTAAAGATGCCATCAGAGTGTACAGTAGCACTGTAGCTGCCTGGCTGCTCTAGGTGTTGGCTGCAGGGTAGGTAGCACCAATTTTTTTTTGCTTTATTTCGTACCGACAGAACAGAGATCTATGTGAAAAATCTCCGGAATTCTCCTTTAAGGCAAAACATTTTAATTAGAGGGGGTCTTTAAAAGAAACCATCCAGCCAGTTGCACGCATTCAATTCAATTGATAGGCCAAGCTCTCCACATCCAGATTATTAGCCTGCATGTGCAATAACTAGTCATCATTACTGGGACCTTCTTCTTCAAATATAGAAGTACATTAAAGAAAACTTTATCTTCTTTGATGAGCTGGCATGACTTGACCTCCTCCTCCTCCTCACAGGCCCTTGTCAGGTGACAGACATGACAATGACGAAACATGATTGGTTGGGTCTCTCGAGAGAGGCCAGGTTTAACAGAGACAGACAGACGTGAAAAGAAGTGTTCCCCTGAAAACTCTTCAGGGAGGTGGGGGAGAGTAAGAAAGAAAAGAGAAGGAGAGAGAGAGAGGTAGAGAAATGGCGAGAGAGAAAAAGTGAGCATATAAAAACAATAGTATCATAGTATCTGGCTGCAGAGACATATACTGTAGCAACCAATCTACTGTACCAGCGGA
Organism: Alosa alosa; assembly: GCF_017589495.1. NCBI lineage: Eukaryota > Metazoa > Chordata > Actinopteri > Clupeiformes > Clupeidae > Alosa > Alosa alosa. The sequence goes on along the minus strand of NC_063210.1, from coordinate 12,345,221 downwards.
TCTACCAGCGGATTATCAGCTAACTCACGCATCCGCTGACATTCTTCTATTTAACTCACGCTTGCGCTGATGTTATACTTAGCTAATAGCTTACGCTAACTTAGTGTCGTATCTTGTCAGCCTTTAAAAATTAGTTCTTATATGTTCATATATCACGTGAAAGCGATTGATCTGAACATTCTCATGGTGCTAATCAGAGTTCACAACTCCTCAATTAATGGCAAACTATAGCACATAACCTAACCTAACCCCTCACTGCTCTCCGAGCGCCGCTGTTGTTGCAGGCAGCTCACTGCGCCGGGATTAGTGTCCGCTTCACCTCACTGTGTGTTCACTGTGTGCTGAGTGTGTTTCACTAATTCACGGATTGGGATAAATTTCCCTCACGGGATCAAAAGAGTATATATACTTATACTTAGACTGTATAAAATACAACACGACACACCAGCTACTAAACTAACTAAACTAGTTTCAGCTATTGTGTACAAACAATGTTACATAGTGCATTGCCAGGCGTTACGGGCACAGATCGGCAATGTAGAAACTTCATTATCCGTATTGTAAGTCAGTGTAGCACCAATATGAGTTTGAAGCCATTATTTTAAGGTGAAAGAACTACATTGTGCTGCTTTAAAGGATATCAGACTGTCCTCATCCACACACACACACACACACACACACACACACACACACACACACACACATACATACACAGAAGAGCAACGATTGGACTTATGATCTGTACCCTGAGAGTCCATCTCCTGACCTCCCTTCAGATCTCTTACTTCAACCTAGCCTGACAGCCTGCTGGCGCGAGACGTCAATTTGACTGAAGACTTCATCATCAACTTTCCACTTTGCATACAAACCTTTTCATATGGGATGCAATATATATCAAATTTCTTAAAAACAAACTTCAATTATACCTTGATACTTAAATATGCTTAGGTACCAATAGGCTACTTCAGAAGTGAACGAAGCATTCAACTGAGATTTAAGTCTTGTGTCAGGCTGGTTATAGCAGATGACAATGTAGAGCAAAATTAGATCTAGTCCTGAACTTCACATTTCCCAGTGTGTGCGCTGTTTTGTTAGCAACAAAAAAAATGGTGTCTTGTTCTCATATAACCAGAGCAGTTTGCATCCCCTGCTCATGCTGTCAGAGAACTCAAATCAAATCTCGATTTGCATCTCTCCTACCACCGAGATTAAGTTTGTGAGAAGAGTCAAGCACAAACATCATTAGCAATTCTATGTCTACCCACGTCACACCCAATGAAAACTACCGCACTCCGAAACAGACAACATCTATTTCCGTATGTGTTTGGAACTCTGTAACTGGCCTGAAGTACTTGATGAAAAAGTATGTCTAAAATGTGTGGTTAAATGTGGATCATGTAAGGGCTGTAGCTAGGGGCGCCTGTGCCCTCCAGATTCCCCCTTTTTCGATGAAACAAAAATAGCGTATAATTTCACAAGGGCTTCAAGTGATTTAACAACCTACAATAAGCATTTACCAATTGAAATTGAGTTAACTTTTGTGTGTCTTCCTGCTGGATTGAATGGCTATTGAATGGCTATTGATGTCCAACTTAAACTTGTGCATGTGTTAGTATAAGCTTACTTTAAATACCAAGAAAGAGAGTAAAAATAAAAGTCCATTTCCATGTAAGGTTTCTTTAGTACTTCATAAGGGTTGCTATTAACATTTCAGAACAGAATCAAGATGAAGTCAAGCGTTGCCTAGTAATGGCTATAGACACGTCACAAGCCATTGATTCCTGGGGACGAACTCATCACCTAAACGTTCAGCAGCATTAATCAGCAATGATGTAGATGCAGTGTGCTAACACACTACTCAGTTAAGTGTGTGTCAGTTGAGTGTGTGTCTCAGAAAAATGAAATGTAATATCTCAAAATTACATTTAATGGTATACGACCAACAGACAGTAAAGTAGAATGAAAGATAGATAGATAGATAGATAGATAGATAGAGAGATAGATAGAGGGAGAGAGAGAGAGATAGAGAAAGGGAGGGAGATGGTCTGTATCTATCTATATCATAAATAAGACTAACCAATTATGCTATAAAACAGGTGCCAGCTTTCTTCTGTCTGTTTAATATTCTCTATCTATCTGATACTAAAATGATACTAGAATGTCTTCTCTTCTCTGCTTTGCATTTCTGATGAGCGTTTACTGAGCGACTGCCTGAGACAAGAATCTTTGTCACGTCTCTATCTCTCTCTCTCTCTGACGTGTTCACTCTCCACACTGAGTTGATCTCACTCTCAGGAACCACTGCACTCGGCAGCGCGCCTCGTCTTCCCGTCAGGCGCCCATGCGCCCGTCGCTATGGAAACGGAAGACACAGACCATCTCTGTGAATATTCATAAGAGATGGGCTTGAGTGTTTCCATGAACCCACCAACTTCCCTACCAACAATGATTCCTCACTGACCCCAAACTGCCACACACACACACACACATTCAACAATAAAGCGCATTTTGGTATAGGCCATACTTAAAACAGTGGCATCTGCTAGGACCACTGATTAAGTTGGATACTGAAATTAGTGTTTATGGTTATAAAAAAATATATTCATAGGCTTTTGTACATAATATACAATGGCATATTATATATATTTATATTATACAACATGAAACGGAACTTAAAAATGAGGTTAACAGTATTACCAATTTGCCGATCGCTGAATTGCTGACAGAATCAATCGATGTAATCACTACAAGCAGATGTAATTCTGACGTTCTCCATAAACCTCATTATCACTCAACTAATGCTCTCATTGTTTGAGCAAAGCGTTGTCCCAACTCCTGCAATTCGCCTGGTGGAACAGCAGCAGGGTTGTGGCTTCGCTCCCCAAAGAGAACACCTACTAGTGGTGATGAACTGGAGATTTGTGCTGGACACTTCAGATAGGTCAGCTCAGTTGGTTTGAGAGTCTCTAGGACTTCTTTACCCACTGGCCAACACAAAGGGATGCCAGTGTGTGTGAGACGTTTTGTTTGGTAGATTTAGTGATTCTCCGAGACCACTGTGGCCTGCCAACACGTCTGCTGATGAATCAATTGAGATGGAAAGCAACTGTGGAGACCCAAGCCCATCAGAGGGTAGACACACACACGCAAACACACACACACACACACACACACACACACACACTGCCCTGTCCTCAGCCCCAGAGGGTGGGGGAGTTTGGATGTGTGTGTGTGTGTGTGTGTGTGTGTGTGGGGTTGCTAATGGAGGACTAAATGGGTTGCACTACAGGCACCTGTCATCAGGCAAGAGGGGCAATGTGTGTTTGTGTCGTGTGTGTATGTGTCGTGTGTGTGTGTGTCTATGCGCATTTGTATGCACACTTCTGTATGTACATCTGTGTGTGTGTGTGTCTGTGGGGGGGCAAGGCTAATGGAACATGACCAGGAAGAGGGGGTGCTGGCCTCCCATCAATCTGATTAATTGCACACACACACATATACACACACACACACACACACACACACACACACACACACTCTAGCCTTGACAGAAGCCATCCGGATGTTACTCCACATGGCAAACAAGCCCCCTCACCCTCAATTCCCGTATCTGCACATAGAGAGAGAGAGAGAGAGAGAGAGAACAGCAGGGGCTGCAGGATTCACACTCAACATATGACACGAGTGATACAGCTTCAGTTTGGATCAAATCAAAGATTGTTGTCACCTGGAGAGAAGAAATACTGTTTTCTGATTGGCTGGTGGGTGACTAATTCTGAAAAACGGGACACCTATAAAGTAAATCTGGTAAAAAAAAAAAGTTGAATCTCCATTCCATATCGATGCTTATGAATGGTAACTATAACAACCATAGTAGGATGACGGTTGAGCCTGGAAGCAGGCTTCGCAACAATGGGATCAACTGTAAACCGCTATCACTGTTAGAGCCAAAGAAAGATGTGCAATACATTGAACAAATCGGCTTCTTTTTAAATGGCCGCTTGTTTCCTTTGCGTGCTATAAAGCCTATAGTGGCAAACGGAGGATAAGCTGGATAACGGCTATTGAGGTGCCCCATTATATGGAATTAAAGGACTTGGCAGAGGAGTGTGTGTCGGGGAGTTCTATGCCTCTGCCTCGTCCATTAATTCAGTATCGGGACACCTCGGCCGTTATCCCTTACTTATTTAATTACATTTGCATGAATTCTGGATTTCTACAGTATTTTGTGAAAATGCATACTGTCCAGAATAATAACTTATGAGTGTGTGTTAAAGCCATCGTTTGAGCATATTTGGTATTTTTGGGGCATTTCCTACAAAAATATATCAATAATCACATTAACAAAAATACATATGTTGTCAAGCTAAAACTCAGCAAGATGGTGTAGGCTTAACAGAATTAGTTGACAGCTTCATGAAGGGTGTCCGTGCGTGTGTGTGAGTCTGTGTGTGTGTGTGTGTGTGTGTGTGTGTGTGTGTGTGTGTGTGTGTGTGTGTGTGTGTGTGTGTGTGTGTGTGTGTGTCTGGACCATACCTTTCTCCTCTTGCGGGCCTGCGGATGGTTTTGCCCGTCCTGGGCTTTGCCCAGCAGGTCCGGGAACACCAGAGGTTTGAGGGATCGCGAGCGGGGGGTTCTGGGATAGCGGAAAGGGTCCATCATGCGGAAGTCCCGGCTGTAGCGCACCGAACAGAGTGAGCGTGAGCGCAGCCGCCCCGCAGAGTGAAGACTGTTCACGCCGATCATGGCCAAACACACACAAAGGATTGGACACGGCAGCTGTCAATCAAGGCACCTTCGTAAGTCCTTTTTTTTTTCACCTAATACTAATAAAAAAATCCTCCCCCTCAGAGTTTTGTTGTTGAAAAATGACCAAATGAAGTGCTGCAGTCCTCCAACACACGGCTGAGTGGCAGATACAGTCCTAAGGGCCTCCTAAGGCCAAGGCTGGTGTGCTGGAGAGCAGGAGAGAGCGTGAGATTGGCCCAGGCACTAATCACCTGCCCAGGATGGTGGATGCTGTTTGTCAGCAGGTGGCGAAACCAGCAGAGGCCTGAGGGGTCAATCAATGGCCAGGAGAGCGGAGCGAGAATCACCAAATTCTTATTAACACAGCATTAAAAATGCAGCAAACACCGAGAACCGAGGATTGATATAAATGGGACCCTTCAGTTTGTTTGTTTTTGTTTTTTCGTTTGTTCGGAAAGAAGTCCAGCAGAACCCACAGCCAGAACAACAGTGCAGAATCCAGGGATGTATTCCGCACTTTTAAAACTCCTCCAAGAAATGCCAGAGCAAAGGGAGGCTCTCCAAATCTGGCTCTGCTGCCGAGCTTGATTACTTTGGATTGGTGGGGCCTGCGATGGACCAGGACCCAAATCCCTCTCCAGGTCTACAGCTCCAGGGATGAGGACTCTCCGATGGGGAGGAGGAAGGACTGTGTGCCCCAGGGGCGGTGGGAAAGGAGAGTTGGGGGGTTGGGGCCGAGAGGGCCAAAAGAGCGTGAGGCTCAGTGAGACGCGCGGATAAGCGAAGTGAAGCGAGGCGAAGCAAGGCACTCCGACGGATCACAGATGGCCAGCGACACTCTCGGAGGTGAGAAAGAACAGCCAGCATCCAACAGATGGGTGGATATGGGGCGGAAGTGTGGAGCCAGGCGAAAAACACACACACGCACACACACACACACACACACACACACACACCACACACACACACACACGCTCACTCACTCACTCACTTGCTCGCTCACTTGTGCACAAACACGGACACAACAAACCATGTCAACTAGTGTGATGTTACTTCCCAGTCAGATGAAAGACAAAAACACCAAAAATAGTTCTGTTTCCAGGATATCTGAACCCCCACCCCAAAAAGAAAACCAAAAAAATCACAAAGACAAAAAAGTAGGCTGACCTGTGTGGCTGATAAGATAAAGATAGCCTGGAAATCTTTTTTTAAAAGGCAGGTCGACCGAACAAGGAGACGAGGTGAGGAGACAAGACAAGACCAGACAAGACGTACTTGTTCACTCCACCAAGATTTAACCACGTTCCTGTTGCTCCCACCCGTTATCAAGATGAACACACACACAACATCGCACCATGCGTGAAAAGTCAGGAATCTCCACTCACACCCCCCCCCACTCTTCTCTCTCTCTCTCTCTCACTGTATCCCTCTATGCGTCTATTCCTCTGTCAATCCGTCCATCCGCGCAATCTTGTCGTCCTCACCGTCCGCGGCTTCTAAGGAGAAGTATCTCTGGCGTCCTCCGGTCCTGTCCGGTGGCGTCTGGTCCTTGTGCGTGGTCCAGGTCCTGGTGTCCACTAGTTTGAGTTAGTGCGTTAGTGAGGACCCCTGTGGCCATCTCCTGTCCAGGTTGGTGTGATGGGCGCGCGTGATGCACACCAGTCCTCTGCACAGTCTCTTCTCATGGTGCTCTGGATTTTGCTCCTCTCTCTCTCTCTCTCTCTGTGTCTCTCTCTCTCTGTCTCTCTCTCTTTCACTCCTCTTTTTTCGCCTCTTCCTTTTCTTCTTCTTTTTCCCTTCCTATTTTCCTCTGTTGCTGTCTATGTGCCGTGTGTGTGTGTGTGTGTGTGTCGTTGTGTGTCGTCTCTGTATGTATGTGCGTGTGTGTTCAGCAGGCGCTGCAGACGAGTACTGTGCGAGTCGCAGGAGAGAAAAAAGGAGCTGATAGCGGCTGTGAGCTCTACCTCATTCTCTGCTTCTCGCTCCCTCACACACACTCTCACACACACTCTGGCTCGGTCGCTCTCTCTCCCTCTCTCTCCCTCCCTCTCCCTCCCCTCTCAGTGCCTCCCTCCCTCTGTCTGTCAGCAGCGAATCATAGCCTTCCAACTCGCCTACATGCATGTAGACACATAAGCACACACACACACAACACACACACACACACACACACACACACTCCACTTTGAACAACGATTATTAGCATTCTGCACTTGTCCTTTCGGAGGTGGGGGATAGAAAAAGAGAGAGAGAGAGGGGGGGCAAGGAATAGATTGAATCCAGCTGGATTGCACCGTGTGTTAAGGAATACATTACAACCACTAATGACAAAGAGCAAACCTGTTCAGAAGCCCATCACACACACACACACACACACACACACACACAGAAAGAGAGAGACCATCCCTACTTCCTTGAGTCTAAACACTCTAGCATTAATAAACACCATCAAAATCCTATTCCACCAAATGTGCCTGGAAATGCCAACAGGCCATGTCCATAATAATCCTTCTGAAATCATATGAAGTGCTTCACCACACACAGATTGGCATAGGAATGCAAACTATAACAGTTTTTAAAGATACCAAATGCATAGGGGTGGACTGCTTATATTAGGATAACTGAGGATGTCACCACAGAGGGTTTTAATATGCAGCACCAACTTGTGTTAGGTGGAGAAAATAACAGAAAGTGTGAGTGTGAGTGTGAGTGTGTGTGTGTGTGTGTGTGTGTGTGTGTGTATGTGTGTGTGTGTGTGTGTGTGCGTGCGTGTGTATGCCTGTGAGTGTGTGTGTGCGTGTGTGTGTGTATGTGCGCGCGCGTGTATGTGTTGTGGAAAAAACAAACAGACCCTCTGACAATGAAAATAGACAGATGGAAAAAGGGAGGTTGTGAATGAAGAGGTCTGAGAGTGAATGTGAATAGAATTGGCATTAGAGCCAAACCTGAACAGAATTCAAATCAAATTAGCATAGATTTAGAATTGAATGTGTCCAGAAAAGGCATGCATGTGCCTTTAAACACAGACAATGACACAAAATAAAACATTAAATTATACAAAAACAAATTACTATGGTTTCCACATTCATTCATTCATCTTCTATTCAATTCTTGGAAATGCATTGAGGGCAGCTCCGATTTTCATTAATGACGAGATTACAATCAGTTACACCATTACCAACATATAACATTTAAATTTCTGATATACCATCAGGCAATAAAAAGACATAGATGAGAAGAGTTGGTACCCTTTTGGAGAAGGTCTGTACAATTCATACATGTCCATTTTTAGATAGTATAACATGTGTCAACACATTAGGATAGCCCTAAAATTGAAAGAAAATATGTTTTATATAACCTACCTTGATGAATGTTGAAGGGGAATTATGCCATGTTTGTATGAATTGTTGGGCCCTATTTTTAAATGGTGGGCACAGTCCCAACTACAACTAATTTAATACTGAGGCAAATCTTTATGCTAATTGAATACCATGAGTGAGATCCTAAAGCACACATATCAGTGGGTCAACTCAGTGCTCCCATAGGCCACACAATAGTGATTTTATTACACTTTGCCCATCATTTATATTAGAGCCCTGTATATGCAAGCTATTTACCACAGCTCTATATGCATAATTGCATGCATTGCATTTCAGGTATTGTAGAGGGCAAGTATGATTCATATACATTTTTTATAGACTTTTTCCATATGAGCGAAAGATGAAAAATGAAGAGCTGTGTCTTTCCTTCTCGTGGGAGAGGTGTGAGCGTGGGGCGTCTTATAGGCGATTCAACACACGGATGTGACACTATATTAATGGTCCGATATCAGAGACCGGGCCCAGAGTCCTGACCTGCAGTGATTAACCTCCACATGCCAGCACCAGGCATTAAAACACGATCACAGCCAGACATTAAAACACGATCTTAGATCGTAATATTTCAGGATGACACAGGGCAGGAGGGCCTGGATGGTAGGGCAAAATTAGAACGGGGGACCAGCATTTTTTAAATGTAGAGACAGGTAATGACCCTCACTTGGCTGATAAGGAAAAAAGATATTGATGTCTTATTTTAGGCTGCTAAATTTAAGGTGCAATGTTTTAGCAGTTTTGTAGCAACCTTTGACCCACACATTGACCCAATTAATCATATCATCAAAAAAAACATGATACATTTCTCTCAAGTAAGAAGTAACAAAATCTAAATGTCAAACCCCAGATTAATAGTGCCAATCATTTATAAAAAAAACAAAAACAAATATAAAACAATAACTTTGCTGGCCTGATAGGCCCTTCCGACAAGACCATGTGATTTCTGGATAATTCATGAAAAATTAAACTCCTCTTCAGACAGAAGAAATGTACTGACGACTTCTGACATTCTGTACTCTGCAGAAGCTCCATGTTTTATTCAGGATCAGCATTTCCAAATACTCCATGGGGCTGTTTACAGCCTACCCTCAGGCACCCATGCAGTACGGTGTCTTTGTTGTTAATTTTAATCATCGTTGTATAAATGTACAATTTATTATCACACCATGCTAGGGCGAAAGTGTGTGTGTGTGTGTGTGTGTGTGTGTGTGTGTGTGTGGGTAATAACTTGCCTTCACAACACAATAGTCATTATACTTGGCAAACTGGACATGGCAGATTAACAGTAATTGTGTTTCTCAAACAGCACTGTCCACTGAATCCTGGTCCACCGGAGACACAAATCATTCTGAAATAACAAACAGCACAACGGCTCCTTCTGTGTTGCGTTTTAGACTTTCCAGGGACATAGTTTCATTCTGCAACACAGAATATTCTCTCTAGCAAGGGAACTAAATTTTTATTCACACGTGTAGATTTACAGTAGCCATTTTCCCTTTATGTTAAATGTTAAAAGTAACATAATCTAAGAATTCCCCTTTTCATTGATTTTCACCCCTTGCACAGGGGGTCCTGGCTATGATAACAATGTTACATAGAGCAATACCACATTTCTGGGTGTGGCATCAGTAATGTCAGAGTCTCCATTCTCCATGAACAGTGTAGCTTCAAAATTACACTGAAGCTGTTATTGTAAAGGTAAAAAAACTACATTGTGTTGCTTTAATAAACCACAGATACTGCCTGGGCACTTGACCAACCGATCTTTGGATCAATACAGATTAATGAAGGTCAGAAAGTACACACAAACACATAAAAAGCATATCTACGGAAAATACAAAAAAAACACATTGATTAAATTGATTGACTCCGTTTGTGTGTTATCGATTCGAATTTCGGCCCTAAAAGGATTTTATCCTCTGCGTGGTGCATTATTCTGCTTGTCTGGGTGAAACTAGGAACAGGGCAGAGAATGAACCCGCACTGAAATAGCAGTTCAGCAACTAATCCTTTCACTGCAGGGAAGAGAATTACTAGCACCACCAACAACAATAAAGAGGAGACAGAGACAGAGACAGAGAGAGAGAGAGAGGGAGGGAGAGAGAAAGAGATTGTAAAAAGGAGCGACAAAGAAGTCATATCCCTTGTCTTAGAATCCTCTCTCCATTTTAAAACTATAAAGGGACATTATATGAAATCTCATCGCCCATATTTGGTTGGCTCTTCGTTTATCTTCCTCTCTCTGTCCCTCACTTTCTCTTGCACACTCCCCTCCCTCCTTATTACTTTCTTTCTACCTCTGCTCCCTCTCTTTCCCTCTACAACTTTGCCTCTCGCTCTCTTCATCCTCCTCTCACATCTCGGCTTTCTCTCCTGGATATGACCTGCTTTTCAGGTTCCTGTCTGCGGTCAGCAAGCTCGCCTTAAGAGCCATGAGAACAAAAGTGGCTCGCTCACACACACACACAAACAACCACACACACACACACACATACACAGGTCTGGCCCTAATCTGGCCCATTTAAGACTCCAGTTTAATCTGGGTGAGGGATTACTGCCCCTCATCCACCAGCTCCACAGCACTGGAACTCATCAATAGGCTCAATTTAGGGAGGGGAGTGTAGAAAGAGATAGAGGGAGAGCGAGAGAGAGATAGAGAGAGAGAGAGAGGACAAGGAGGGAGGGGAAAGGAAAGGGAAATGGTGCAATAGAGGAAGACGAGATAGATTAGCTAGAGCGAGAGAGGAAGAAAGAACAAAGAACAAAGCTGAGCAGAAGCGAAAGACAAAAAAACTCAGAGGGAATGGTTGAAAGGAAGAGAGACAGAGAAAGAGAGAGGGTGTGTGTGTGTGTGTGTGTGTGTGTGTGTGTGTGTGTGTGTGTGTGTGTGTGTGTGTGTGCGAGAGAAATATGATTGGGGGAATGGTGTCACTACAAAAGAAATGATTGGGAAGGCAGAACAGACCGAACACATGCTGGGACCTCCTGGAGTGGGGTGTGTGTGTGTGTGTGTGTGAGCCAGAGTGTTATGGAGTATGCATGATTGTGACCTCGTGGTGTGGTGTGGTGTGGTGTGTGTGTGTGTGTGTGTGTGTGTGTGTGTGTGTGTGTGTGGGAGCCAGAGTGTTATGGAGTATGCATGATTGTGACCTCCTGGTGTGGTGTGGTGTGGTATGTGGTGTGTGTGTGTGTGTGTGTGTGTGTGGGGGGAGCCAGAGTGTTATGGAGTATGCATGATTGTGACCTCCTGGTGTGGTGTGGTGTGGTGTGGTGTGGTGTGGTGTGGTGTGGTATGTGGTGTGTGTGTGTGTGTGTGTGTGTGTGTGTCACATGCCTAAAAAGTGTGTGTATGCAGAAGAGAGACCTAAGTACTCCATCACAATATGTGGAAGTCTCCAAAATGTACTGTATACTGCCATGAAAACATCATTAACTGTTTGTTATTCCCCAGACAAACCACACTTAACTGTTTACTATTCATATTCACTGTATAGGGTCATTATTCACTCTAGGACATTCATTAATATTTGATAACATACAACGCACATACAAAAGGTTATCAGATAGACCACACAGGTCACACATAGGAGCTCTGAGTGCATCTAAATAGAAACCATTCTGATTTTAAAAATGGCATGTTATCAATGCAATTTCTGCAAGTGTCCACTTGACAGTAGCATTTAATTCTTATACATTCATATTTGCAAGTATGCACGCATATACACACACACACACACTAGGTGAAAGGTAATGAATCTGTGATTTATGTGCAGGGCTATAAAAACAGACTGGGCAAGTAGATAATGATCTCCCATACGGAACAGGGATCAGTATCATTATGTACCACAACACAGAATTCAGTGTGTGTGTGTGTGTGTGTGCGCACGCTTCCAAGGAGTGAGCTGTCATTGTGAAGGTTATCTCTCTTAGTGTTATCACTTCTTTAAATGGTAAATGTCAGCAGCTACACAGCTACAGTACACACACACACAGAGAGAGAGAGAGAGAATGATTCAGTTTCCTGCCTGACAAAAACCAACCAGCGTCACTTCAGATGAGAACGATCTACATTAGTCGTAATCTACAGACACGACAGACTTGATGGACAGATGTCGAAAGCAAAAGAGGGGAGGACAAGAAAAGGGGGACAAGAAGAAGAAACAGGATGGAATGTAAAGTGTTACTAAGAGCAGATGACAAAGAGATGGATCACGGAGGAACTGACAGAGGAAGACAAAAGAGATGCAGGCGCATACTCCAATATGGAGAGCTGTATTCCCCCGCTCCTCGACCCAATCACTCCACGTCTGCATCTCTGTCCATCTCTCCTTTTAAGGCCACAAACTCCAGAGAGGGTTTAAGAAAAGGGACATGACTTCTTAGTCTCCCCCTTGTAGCTCTACTTCTCAGCACTCCTTTTTTACAATCTCTCCCTCTCTCTCTCTCTCTCTCCATCTCAGTCTCTACTTTATTCTTCACTGGCATGACAAATAGGGAGCTGCCATTACAAACAAGACAAGAAATCAGTATTATAGTACAGGACAGGACATACACATTTTCTCTCTCTATCTCGGTCTCTCTCTGTCGGTCTCTCTCTCTCGGTCTCTCTCTCTCTGCTGTGAAAAAGCGCTCTCTCTCTTTCTTTCTGAAGGCTGTCCTCCCCCTCTGCTGCCATAAATAAATAAATCTCTGCCGAGAGGTGATGACCACTATATGGATTTAAGGCTCAGACATGAACAATCAATCCCCGCAGCAACCCATCAAGAATCCTCAATCCTCACGTGAAGAGCATGACCCACAGTTTCCTCCTCATCTTAAACATAAACAACTAGTCACCTTCTGACTACATAAACATCCGGTCTGATTACAAAGCCTGTTACTTAGTAGCCTACTGAAATATCCAGTTACCTTTTGCAAACATGAAACATAAACATGAATTACCAATGGCGACTTACTACTTAGAGCTGAATAACCAGTTAGTACTGAATCCAATAAACACCTGAAATGCCAGTTAGGTACTGTAGTATCAAATCATCCAGTTACTATAAGTATAAGTATAAGTATATATACTCTTTTGATCCCATGAGGGAAATTTGGTCTCTGCATTTATCCCAATCCGTGAATTAGTGAAACACACACAGCACACAGTGAACACACAGTGAGGTGAAGCACACACTAATCCCGGCGCAGTGAGCTGCCTGCATCAACAGCGGCGCTCGGGGAGCAGTGAGGGGTTAGGTGCCTTGCTCAAGGGCACTTCAGCCGTGCCTACTGGTCGGGGTTCGAACCGGCAACCCTCCGGTTACAGGTCCGAAGTGCTAACCAGTAGGCCACGGCTGCCCCAGTTTCAGACATGAACAGTCAAATACACCCTCCGATATTAATGCAAATGCTTTCTTCTGAAATACCAACTTGACATAACACAAACATGCAAATGCAAAGTTACAAACTTATACCGACTTTTAAAAATGGCAAGTGACTTCCAACAGTTATAAAGATGAATAGCAAGTTAACTGTGATTGGCAAACATAAAACCTAGCTACCTAAATTAGCTTCTAATGACAAAGCTAAACGCAGTTAGCTCAACCCTGTAACATAATAAAAAATATCTGGTTAGCTTTTGTAAACGCACAAACACAAATACGCAGTGGTCATCTGACGACATAAAGGTTAGTTAGGTCCTGGTCACATCCGCCGAAGGCCACATGGACAGAGTGCTAATGAGCCCAAATTTAATAATCACAATCAGGGCAGCAAGCAGGAGATCGACAGACCATACCCACATAGGCCTGTCTGCCATGGCCCCAAACACAGGCCTATCTGCCTGGGCCTGTGTTCTCTGTCTAATGAATAGGTCACTGACATTAGCTCTGTTTGCAAAGAGTCACGTCCGCAAATGAAGGACACACAAACACACACCCACACACATACACACATACACACACACACAAATGGGGACTGGGTATACACACACAGGTACAGTTTGTGTTTACCCATCTATACATATATGGGTAAACACAAACACACCACAAAACACAGAAGGCCTACAAACACACAAAAGGGTAAGCACACACACACACACACCACAACACTAAAATGACTGGGGATAACCTAATACCTGCCTAATCTAATAAATGCTGCGGCCAACAGAAAGGTCCAGGGGGACAGTCAGTCTTTGTAAACAACACAATTAGCTACAGGGCAATGAGTCCAGCACCGGAGGGGTGTGTGTGTGTGTGTGTGTGTGTGTGTGTGTGTGTGTGTTGTTTGCAATGTGTTTGCGTATGTAAATGAACACACACAGAGCAATGGAGAATTACTGTACATGCCATTGCCCAAAGTGCCTTACAGTACAAATACACATTTCCTAATCAGTAAGTATGGTTAGCACCACCTTCACAAGGCCTGCCTTAGTGTTGTTGGCTTAGCGGAGACTCAAACTTAAAAAAAAAAGCTAAAACTTCACAGCTCACTGTCTGAATCACAGCAGCATAGAACATCTCTCTCTACATCTCTCTCTCTCTCTCTCTCTCTCCAAATTATCTTACGACTACCTTATTCTGTAATATAATATTTATGATAGTTGTATAACATAATTGTAATATTATACTATAATAATAGGACATAAACTAGTTATCAGACGAGTCCAACTGCTTGCTGGGATTACCTAAAAGCAGAGCTAATGAACTGGCAAGGCACTGCTTGATGTCAGCTATTATTGGCAGCCGTCATATTTGGCATAAGACGCTGCTATTTCTATCCATTATCTGGGTGTGCCTTGCTTCTTGCTCACTCTGTGTGTGTGTGTGTTAGTGAGTGAGTGAGTGAGTGAGTGAGTGAGTGAGTGAGTGAGTGAGTATGAGATAGTATGAGTGAGTGAGTAGTGAGTGAGTGAGTGAGTGAGTGAGTGAGTGAGTGAGTGAGTGAGTGAGTGAGTGAGTGAGTGAGTGAGTGAGTGAGTGAGTGAGTGAGTGAGTGAGTGAGTGAGTGAGTGAGTGAGTGAGTGAGTGAGTGAGTGAGTGAGTGAGTGAGTGAGTGAGTGAGTTAGTGAGTGAGTTAGTGAGTGAGTGAGTGAGTGAGTGAGTGAGTTAGTGAGTGAGTGAGTGAGTGAGTGAGTGAGTGAGTGAGTGAGTGAGTTAGTTAGTGAGTGAGTGAAGGACTGATTGAGCAAGTGAGTGAGTGAGTGAGTGAGTGAGTGAATGAGTGAGTCAGTGAGTGAGTGAGTGAGTGAGTGAGTGAGTGAGTGAGTGAGTGAGTGAGTGAGTGAGTGAGTGAGTGAGTGAGTGAGTGAGTGAGTGAGTGAGTGAGTGAGTGAGTGAGTGAGTGAGTGAGTGAGTGAGTGAGTGAGTGAGTGAGTGAGTGAGTGAGTGAGTGAGTGAGAGTGTATGAGCGTGTGAGTGTGTGTGAGTGTGTGTATGTGTATATTGTGTGTATTGTGTACTGTTGGACGTCTCCAACTCCACTTTAGTATTTAAGTCCTGTATTTCTGTTGGGTTGTTTTTGTTCAGTGTGGACATGAATACATTATCCAAGTGTGTGTGTGTGTGTGTGTGTGTGTGTGTGTGTAGGTAAGCTAAATTAAAAACACAGGAGATGGTGAAAGACTGGTCAAGAGACAGTCAGAACTGACCTTCAGCATGTCCTTGGGAAAGTCTTGTCCTTCGTTGAGTCCCTCCAGGTTCCCAATGAACTGTGTGCAGGACATCCTCTTCCCCACGTTCTGCGGGAGAACCGACAGGCATGCTCAGAACCCATGTGTTTGCACTGACCTCTCCTCTCCTAGATTGTCTGTAGTTCAGCAGCTATTTATAATGGGTATCAATCAATCAATCAATATCATTGATTGTTTTAAGCATGATATTATTGGTCCGTTATTAATTGATTTTTCTCATGTATGATATTTTTTATATGTGATTTCATGGTCCTTCTGTGAGTGGTGTGTATGTGTCTGTGAACTTACATTGCCATGCAGGTCTGTGTTCAGAAGCATCAACGCACAGGTCAGAGTGTGGACACTGTCTAAAGAAGATGACAGAAAAGAGGAGGAGAGAGAAAGAGAGAGAGAAATAAAGAGATATATGAATTGTGCAAGAACATGTACAGCCCACTCACACACAAGAGACTAACATCTAGGCAGTATAGAAATACATAGGGTTGAAACGTTTCTCAACAGTGACAAACACACACACACAGCAGTGTTACCTTCTGAGTGGCTGACTTTAGGGTTGCAGTGCAGGTATCTGCGGGAGAAGTGGGCCAACACACGTTCCCTCTCCTGAGTCTCCCCCATCAGAGCAAACTCCTTCAGGAACACCCTGAACACAGGTGCGCGCGCACACACACACAAACACACACACACACACACACACACACACATTACTATTGCTCTGAAGGAAGAATTCCATCAAACAGACTACACATACAAAAAAGATTGGGATCTGCTCTGAGTTATAAGGTAAGGTAAGGTAATCACTTTATTGTCCCCAAAGGCAAATTTGTCTTGGGCTCTTGCCACTGCATCACATAACCTACAGTATTACTCAGCATAGATGACGCACAACATCAATTATACATGTATTATAAGACCCTGCATCACACATTTCCTGACAACACAGACATCTACCTGACAGAGGTTGCAGCTCATATAGAAATGTGCTCAGACCTCACATGGGTACATTAACAAAGATGGAGAATGGGAATAAAACGAAAGTGGGCAGGAGCAGCAGGTGAGGCCAAATGAAATAAAGTTATGAGATATGGGATACAGCTTGACAGACTGGTCTCTTAACCCTTAAAGGAGTACCGTCACACTGGTGTGACGGGAATGTCGGGAAATGAACGTTCTAAAGAATATCTGGGTTCATTGAATTCAACATAGAATTTTAGAACCTTCAATTGTTGCGGAACTTAGAACGTTCAAAAACCTACACCTTTAAGGGTTAACTAGAGCACCGGACACATTAAAAGGTAGAAAGAGTCATTAAGGGTTCAATAGTGTGAACAGCCTGAGATGTTTTCACACACTGTGCTTAGTCTGACAGAGGGTGTCAGTGTTTTTTGGATCTTTATCACCCCTGGTGGTCATTTCGAGAAGCCTCTGGCAATGACCTGTAGGAAGTACAGTTGGACATTCACATCCGTAAAAATGAGATAAGAATTCTTACAGAGTTGTGGTTTGTATATGCTTATTGTTGTTATTGTTCTGTTCAATTTGATTAAGTCTATTACTAATAGTTGTATTTTTTATATGACTACATTAAACTATTCATTTTAATGTTATTGTAATATTTATTAATGTCACTTTAAGTCGCTTTGGACAAAAGTGTAACATAAACATGCTACTCGAGATACATGCAGGTTTATCTTGCGTGAGTGTGGTACACATATAGCCGTAGTGTGTTTCTTTCACGTATTGGACTGATGAGTGTCGCAATTTGATGGATGTCCAACTGCATTGTTCTACTAAGTGAGTCCTACTTAGTGATTTCGAGACACTACATAAGCGAGTTGTGTTCACTTCGGTGCACTACAAAATAGACACGCTCAGTGACTATCGTTCTTACCCAGAGAAAGATGAATCAGGAGCAGATCATGTCTTTGGCCCTTTTCATTTTTCAGGTTGGGCACAAAAACAGGAGCAGCAACACACACTTACCGAAGAGCTTGGTCCAAAGTCAGGCCTGTAAAATTGAAGTGGCGAAGATATTCTTCTGCGACCAGCCTGCTGAAGTCATTGCTAGTAAACAGGAAGATACACAAAGAGAGAGAGAGAGAGAGAGTGAGAGACCGAGACAGAGAGAGAGAGAGAACAAATTCTCCAATGTTATTTCTGCAGCTCAAAGATGGGTGGCCATTGCAGCAGTCTTCCCCTCTCTGGTCCAGTCTCTAAACATTTGGGCTGTTGTGAACATCAGTGCAATGTGCAAAATGCAATTCCCAAGCTGCATCTGTCACACCAGGAAAAGAGCTTTAATCCGGCATTCTGTTTCATGAAAGCAAAGCGACAACCGTCTGTCTGGAAGCCTGGAGTGGAAGGGAGGTGGGGAGGGGGGGGGGCAGAGAAGTGGGCTAAAACTAAAACTACTAAACTGGGCCACTCAACTCCACCTGCAGTCTGCCACACACACACACACACACACACACACAGCTGTAAACATGGCAATCTGCTCACAGCACCATTCTGCTCACACACAAACACTACAGAACATTATAATAGATAGATAGATAGATAGATAATTTATTGATCCCCAGGGGAAATTCAAGGTCTCAGCAGCATACATACAACACAAACACATTCTTTAACAGCAGAAAGAGTAATTAAAGTATATAATATAAAAACACAACTAAGCAGTAAGGACAGTAGAAGATAAATAATATGATAAATATACTAAAATACAAATTACAAAAATACAAATTATACTAACTAACACTTAATCTAAATCAATTCTAAAAACAGTATCCACAGAGTGGTGATTAATAAATCAGAGGCGCTTGCAATGACTGAGGCAGGGACTGAGCCTGTGATTCTCTGTGCATAGTAAGGTATGGTAAGGTGCTCTAAGGTGCTCTGTGTGAATGAGTGTCATGGTGGTAGTGCAATGGTGATAGTAGTCATGGTGATAGTGCAAATGAGTAAGTCAACAGTGCAACAATGCAGAAATAAAGTAAAGTCTATATATCTATATATTTAACTATTTAAGAAAATGTATAAGTGTGGCCACAGTTCAGCTGTGGCATGGAAGGGGGGGGGGGTTATGCATATGTGCTAATATAGCACGCAAACAGTGAGGCATAGAGACAGTGGTACAAGTGGCTAGTGGACAGACAGTACCAAACATGGAGGGGGGTGAAGAGGCAGACAGACTATGCAGAGAAGTCTATCTCTCCTCTTCCCTTAAGTGAGGCACTGAACAGTTCAATGGCCCTGGGGACAAATTACTTTCTCAGTCTGTCAGTTGTGCAAGGCAGTGAGCGAAGTCTCCAGCTGATCAGGCTCTTCTGCTTAACAATAGTGCTGTGGAGTGGGTGACACTCATTGTCCAAGATGATGATCAGTTTGTTCAGGGTCCTTTTGTCAGATAGTGAAGTGATGCACTCCAGTTCAGCTCCCACTACAGAGCCAGCTTTCCTTACAAGCCTGTCAATTCGCCCCACATCCTTCTTCCTTGTGCTTCCTCCCCAGCATACTACTGCATAGAAGAGGACGCTGGCAACAACAGACTGGTAGAACATCCTGAGGAGCTTACTGCACACATTGAAGGACCGCAGCCTCCTCAGGAAGTACAGCCTGCTCTGCCCTTTCTTGTAGAGTGCATCAGTGTTGGCTGACCAGTCCAGTTTATTGTCCAGGTGGAGACCCAGATACTTGTAGGTGCTAACCACCTCCTCATTGACCCATCAATGTGGACTGGTAGCAGAGTGGGCTTAGACCTGCGGAAATCCACCACCATCTCCTTGGTCTTTGAAGTGTTAAGTTGAAGATGATTGAGTTTGCACCATTGCACAACAAAGACAGCAAGAACACAGGCAAACACACACAAACACACACAGACTCTCTCTCTCTCTCTCTCTCTCTCTCTCTCTCCCCCTCACAAACATGTTCCACAACTAGAGAACCGACTGACAGAAGAATATGAAGCCGTCGCCAGATGGCTAGATTATAAAAATCAATAAACACTGGCACGTGTCTAACAGAGTTCTCACACATTAAAGCTGGTGTTCCAGGACCAGTTGGTAAGCTCCATCCCCTTTAAATATAACATGTACTAAGTTAAGGACCATGGACACTGGCTGACAAACAGCAGCATGCAAAACGCAATTTTTCCAGAAGTATTATGTGTGTGTGTGTGTGTGTGTGTGTGTATGTTTGTGGGTTTGAGTGTGTGTGTGTTTGAGTGTGTGGGACTACAGCACTTGTTTGTGTGTGTGTACATATCTGCCTGACAGCCAAAATTCTTCTTAAATACTTAATACTTCTTAAATACTTCTTGATAAGTCGGTGTGTGTGTGTGTGTGTCCTTACTTCTTGCTCAGGTGGCGGGCTACATCAGACTTCCTGAATCCGTCTAGCTTGAAGAGTCGCTTAGCTAATCGCTTGGCGGCCTCTAGGTCTGCTCGATTCCCATTGGTCAGTGTGTCGCTGCTGCCCAATCCAAGGCGCTCTCCTGTTGTCTGATCCTGATCCCCATTGGCTTTCTGGTGGAGGGGCTTGTCCCTAAGGGTGGGGTGGGGATGTGGGTGTGGAGTAAAGGAGAGAAGGAAAATGGTGATTTAAGAGAATATCCTTTCATGATTCTTTAACTTGACCTCATTGAAAACTTCAAACATTCGGCAAAGAATACTCCCAGCACTCCCTTTGTGACAATTTTACTGCAGAACCCTTCTGGAAAGTAAGTATTCTGGCTCTCAGTTTTACTAGGATAATTTCATTTCACTGAAAGCAATTTCAGAGCAGAATGTTCTGGATGACTCTAGAATCTTCTTCTGGATTGATGTTTGAGCTGTGTGAAGTGTCATAGTAGCACATGGCATCATCTTGCCCGTTGTAATGCATCTGTCACAAATGGCCCCAAGGCTAGAGCATTTCACCGCATGACAGAGAACTCTGAAAATGATCCAATTTTCCCATGAACGTGTCATCTGTCAAAGCTCAGTCACTGGCACCTCTCTCTCTCTCGTTCACACATACACACACACACAAAAGGCTTATCTGTCAAAACTCTGCCACTGGTGCATCTCTCTCTCTCCCTCTCCCTCTCCCTCTCCCTCTCCCTCTCCCTCAATCTCTGCTCAATCTCAAATACTGTATAATTGTAAAAGGACTTCTCAAAGAACAGAATTGTTGCAAACCTGTCAGGTTACACACAGGTCAGGCAGGAGAAGACCAAAGATCGATGATCACTGGGCTGAGAAACTTGTTAAATTATTACTAAACTTATACTTATTACGGTATATAATATTATTTTTAGATATATATTACTTTATTATAAACACAATATTTCGGTCTGCAGACTTTCACCAGGTTATTTAGGTTATTTCAGGTTATCTATGAAAATAACCTGAAAAAGGTCTGTGGACCAAAACGTTGTGTTTCTGAAAAAATTCTAATTCTCTCCTTCTCTCATAAAGTCTCTCTCACTTTCAAAATCTCCCGTTCCCCCCTTTCCGAATGCCTCCCTTCCCGCTGGCTATTAAGCCGTCATTCTGTGATGAGTTCATAAGTGCAGGTTGTGTTATCGCTTAGGATGGCACCAGGTAGGACGGCACTAATCACTGAAGTCTCTTTGACTGTAACCCACATCAGCCGTGAACCAATCACAGCTATGCTGCTGCATACAGTAACCACACAGCTTTCGTTGCACAACACTGAATTCACTGGTTTCGCCCATCGGAATACTCGTGACGGAGTTCTGAGAATAAGCATGTTTGGCTTGGTAGCTGTCCGTGGTCCTGGGATGCCTATAGTGGAAATCGTGTGTGAGTAATATCCACTGACACCCCCTCTTGTATAAGGGGTACTGCAAGCTTGGGGAGAGACATGAGAGAGAAATAAAGAGAGGCAGAGAAAGAAAGAAAGAAAGAAAGAGAGAGAGACAGAATGATAAAGAGGGAGACAGAGAAAGAGGAAGGGAGATTGAGAGAGAGCAAGAGAGAGAGAAACAGAAAAATAAGAGCGGTGTAAAAGAGGAGAGCAGCTCCAGATTTATCCATGAGGTCTTGTGAGAACAAACATGGGACACTTGGGACACATGCACATCCTTCATCTGTTGTCTTGGCGAAAGGCTCCAGACAAAGGCCCTCTCTCTCTCTGTCACACACACACACACACTGTGATTGCACACACACACACTGTGATGAAAACAAAGACACACACACACACAGTGTCAGACAAGCTGGCACTGCTGCTTATTGGCCATATCAGCAGCTCTGAGCCAAAGTAGCACAACACTGATAACTCAAGACACACACACACACACACACACACACCAAACTCTCCAGGCACTCCTCTGTCTCACACACACCGAAATCACCAAACTCGTACTAATTGTTGAACACAATACATTTAAAACCGATAAGACAAACCAAACTCACCACACACACACACTCTGTTTACAATGCTGATAACTTGATTTGCTGTGCGAACATGGACAAAACTCCCCCTCATGCTGTTCTTTTACAATAAACTAAAGACTTCAAAGACATTCTGATGCTACTCTGCCTTATTATATGGAGAATGACGTATTTGCTAAGAGTGCCGATGTGCACACGGAAAGCTTGATATTTTGCACTGTAACATTGTTGATCGGGTAGGATCCAGACTATTTTAGTCGGTTTTTGACTAACTGGGTACTTTCCTAGCGCTACTTGGCCTTGAATACTGATGCCAGGGGGCACATCAAAGTCAAAGTCAAAGTCAAAGTCAGCTTTATTGTCAATTTCTTCACATGTTCCAGACATACAAAGAGATCGAAATTACGTTTCTCACTATCCCACGGTGAAGACAAGACATATTTTGCCAATTTAGGTCCACAGACAAACATAACATTCAAGTAAACAAAAAAGTAAGTAAATAAGTAAATAAGAGGGCACATATAATAATGAAAAATAAGAGCAGCAAAATTTGGTTGAAATTGTGCATAGACAGTCAATAAAAATACTAGTGCAAAGTCAGGCCAATAAAAGGCTTGGGTAGTTCTGTTTGACCTAAGTAAGAAAGAAAGTGGCATAGTGGTGCAAGTTATGTAAGAGCAGCAGAAGTGTTGTGTTTTCAGGACAACAACACCAAGTTGTAAAGTGTACAAGTGTGCAAGTGTGCAAGTGGAGTAGTGCAGGCGGCCATTTTGGGTCCAATGTCCAGGATGTTATGTAGCTGAGGGTGGAGGGGGGAGAGGAGGGAGAGAGTTCAGCATCCTTACAGCTTGGTGTATGAAGCTGTTGGTGAGTCTAGTAGTGCGGGAGCGCAGGCTTCTGTACCTCTTCCCAGAGGGCAGTAGATCAAACAGATTGTGAGCGGGGTGACTTGCATCACTCACAATTTTGGTCGCCTTGCGGGTGAGGTGGGTGGTGTAAATGTCCTTCAGGGAGGGGAGTGAAGCACCAATAATCCTTCCAGCTGTGTTCACTATGCGCTGCAGGGCTTTCCTGTTGTATTCAGTGCAGCTTCCGCCCCACACAGCGATACAGCTGGAGAGGATGCTCTCAATGGTGCCTCGGTAGAATGTGGTCATGATGGCTGGAGGAGCACTTGCTCGCCTGAGTTTCCGCAGGAAGTACAGGCGGCGCTGAGCTCTCTTCGCCAGTGATGCAGTGTTGGTGGTCCAGGAGAGGTCTTCACTGATGTGCACCCCCAGGAATTTGGTGCTGCTCGCTCTCTCCACCACAGCACCGTCAATGGTCAGTGGCAGGTGTTGGGTGTGACCTCTCCGGAAGTCAACAACAATCTCCTTTGGTCTTGCTGACGTTCAGCAGGAGGTTGTTGTCCCTGCACCACGTGGTCAGATGGTCGACCTCCAACCTGTATTGAGTCTCGTCGCCCTTAGTGATGAGACCCATCAGAGTTGTGTCGTCAGCAAATTTCACTATGTGATTGTTGCTGTAGGTTGCAGTGCAGTCATGCGTCAGCAGGGTGAAGAGCAGCGGACTGAGCACGCAGCCTTGGGGGGCCCCAGTGCTCAGTGTGATGCTGCTTGAGGTATTGTTGCCAACACGTACTACTTGGGGCCTCTGACAGAGGAAGTCCAGTAGCCAGTTGCAGAGGTAGGTACTGAGTCCCAGTTTGTCAACATATCACATATCAATTCTTCCATTGTCTTGCTTTAAAGGCAACTTAACATTTCATATTGACAAGCCAAAAGTGTCATAAGACAGTTATCTCTGTCCCTGCCCTGTTTGTCCATCTCTGTCCTGTCTGCCTGTAGTTAGTCTGCATCTGCTTAAGGTTGCTGTAGTTCTCAAGAACAAGACAAGCCACTATAGTTATAATTATAGTGTGTCAGAGTGTGTCTTTGAACAGTGTCAGAGAGTCTGAATGGATGGGTTAGAGTGTTTAGATGGATTAGCACAGAGGCTTCTAAACTTTTTGGTTCCAAGGACCTCTTGTGGGGGAGAACATTTTCTAGGACCCCTCTCATAATCATAACAATTAGACATATGCCATTTGTATTCTCTGAAGTTGTGGCCAGGTTTACCTTCCCGTGTTTTCTGGCAGGTGTGTCTTTTGTCAACTTTGGATTTTGCATCACTTGACGACATGGACTGCCTCTTGTGGACTGTCGTTTTTCTCCATGCTCATCAGCTAGCTAGCTAGCTAGCTGGCTGGTCTGAATGAAGTGATTCAAGGTTCAAATTGTGTCAACAACACAATTTGTTGGTATTTTTGATGAAAAGGGTTGTCATCTGTAGATATGGATTTTTAAAATGATAAACCGCGTCTTTATCATTTAAAGCAACACCAAAGAACTTTCCCTCTGTCACACGCACGCTATTTGTTTATCCAGCAACGGCTTTGCAAATAACAATGTCCACAGACAAGGTAGAATATGTTGCATGATTTATGAAAGTACAATGTATTGCGACATCAAACGCAAGTCAAATTTGTAGTTTCTTATGAACTACAGATCTGCTACCCGATCCGGCAAACTTACATAGTGCGGTTATAGCCGATAGAGGGCTGCGAAGCAAATGCAGAAGTGTCGTTCACCCTGTTACAAGTTGATGAACCACTGAAACGATTTTGGAAACATTATTTTAAGGTCCAAAAAACTCTTTGGTGTTGCTTTAAAGCGAATTCATTTGGTGACCCTTGGCTATGGGTCATGGACCCCTGTTAGGATAGGTTAGGCACACGCTAAGGAAAAGTACTGATTTACAGGCGGAGCTTCAGTGATGTCACTACCTGTGGATAATCTGTTAAGTGCACACCTGTCCTGCAATCATGGCTCACAATTAGTTCAGGCCTTTGAGAAAGACTGGAGGTCGTTGTGCGTCCGGCAAACGTTCATTTGGATTTTTACACCACCATCATACAACTGAACTTGACCATAAACCAATGCTTGGGCTATTCAGGAGACGTCGAGAGAGAGATAGACCGGGACCGTGAGAGCCACAGGTAAGTGACCTCTCACTGGAGCTCTACCAAGCTGACACACACACACACACACACACACACACACACACACACACACACACACATACATTACACTCACACACAGTAGGTGTTACTTCCACAACTTTACATCACATAGGGCCAGTGTGTAGGTTATCTTTGTATCTCTGCTTTCAGGCTATGCTGCTGACCGAGGGCAGCTAAATATCATACCCTAGACAACGTTAGCTTAGTTTGGATGCTGCGACGTCGGTCACTTCGTAACACCCCACTGTGAGAACCACTGGGTTAGAGTGTTCAGAAGGGTTAAAGTGTTCAAAAGGGTTAGTGTTGAGGAGGGTTAGAGTGTTTAAATGGGTTAGAGTGTTCAGATGTGGCCTGCTGAATCAACTGAGGGGAGAGAAAGAAAGAGGGAATGTGCTGAGGTGTGTCCAGGTGTGCTCTCCTTACCTGCGGTGTGAGTGACGAGTGGGGGCGTAGCCGTACCTGTCCTCAGTCCTACTGCCATGCCAACAGAGCACCGAGTGTGCCCTGGCAATAGGTGCCGGCCCCTCATGCCCAGCCCTCCTCAGAGATGCCACCCTATCAGTGGGGCGCCCACCCCTCTGGGGCACCCGGGCACTGCGCACGGTGGGCATCGCACGCCTCTCTGCCCGCTCTCTCACCCTCTCCTTCTCTCTCTCCACCGCTGCCATCTCTCTCTCCCTCGCCCTCTCTCTCTCCCTCTCTCTTTCCACGCGTCTCATGGTCCCTCTCTCCTGACCCACCGATCACCACCTGGACAGCGTCCACCTGTAGACGGATCCACTCCACAAACACGAGCACCGCTGCTTAAGGTCACTCTTTCACACACAGCAAAAAAAGGGGGGGAAAACCCAAATAAAAGATGATATTCTCTCCTTCATCTCCTCTCTATCTACCACTTTACTTTGAAGAAACCAACATCTTCATGGCACATTTGGATAAAAACGTCCACTAACTCTATGCACATGTAAACACAAAAGCACTGCTGAAGCCAACAAAGATCATTCCACTGGTGTAAATAAGGAGTCAGATCCCTTTGAATGCTGTTGAGATGTTAGTTGCCTTGTTCTTTTCGCTGTTCCCTGCTGTGCTGGTTTAGTCCAGTGAAGGTGTGTATGTTCCTCCTCCACTTCTTTCAAAATTGTGTTTCACTCCAAACTGGTTTCTCCTCCTCCCCCTCCCTCCCTCCCTCCCTTTCTCTTTTCGTCCCTCCTAGTTCACTTTTCTGTCCAGTTTCCCTCGCTGTCTCTCTCTCTCGCTCTTTCTCTCACACCCACACACACACAAAAATAATCACGCTCTCTTACACACACTTTCACCCTCACAATCCCCTTCTCTCTCTCTCTCTCTCTCTCCACCTCCCTTTCCCCTCCCCTCTCCCTTTATGCCCCTCTATCTAAACTTGCACAGCGTTCCAGAACTTCCACACTGACCTTGACCACAACACAAGATAAGTGGTCGGCTATGTTAAACCTAAAGCCCAAAGTGCGTTCAAATTTGAGAAAAGGTCAAAGTTTACGGCTATTGCCTCGTTGCTTGCCATTTTGTTTACAGTCAAAAGCAAACAACCGATCATTTTCACACAACAAGATTCAGATTTAAAAATTTCAATGAAAAAAAAAAAGTCTGTCAGGAACTTTTGCCTCTGTCAAATCTGAATAGACGTCAGGCTTTACGCTTAACATACCAGTGATTGCGCTTCATAGCCAACCCCTCCTGCAACTTAAGTCCCTCTTTCACTAAAAAACAAAAACAACTTTTCTTTTCCAAATCTACTTTCCTCTGCTGAATCCTGTTTGTTCTCCTGACAGATCAGATATCACCTGCTCTTGGTTCTTTTGGGCTGTGTGTGTGACCGGTCACATGACCAGGGCAAGTGAGGTGTACTTGTGCAAACAGAGGCTGTATTTACCATCTGGGTGAGCTAACACACTTTTTACTTTTCCCACCTCCGGGAATACTTCCTGCACACACACACACCTGCACACACAGAGAGAGAGAGAGAGAGAGAGAAAAAGAGAGAGAGAGAGAGAGAGAGAGAGAGAGAGACACCTGCACCAAAACATTCTCCATTATTTATTATTTCACCAAAATACCAACACTTTCATTAATGCCATAATGTGACATTTTACATTCTTAAAGATATGAACAGTACGAAAAGTAAGAGGTTATACATTTGTTAAATCACAACAGCTCGCTCTCTCCCTCTCTCTCTGCCCTGCTTGTCAGCCTCTGAACTGCATTTCCTTCAAGCAACCACTGTGTTACCTAAGATAAAAGAGAGTGCTCAAAATGAGCATTTAACAATGACTGCTAGCATCTTTCCGGTCCGTCTGCCAGTTGCATGTTGCTCTCTTTTCATTTCCCTGCCACTGTTCTCCACCACGCTGTGGTACAGTAGCTGAACCCCCATTGGCGTTCAGGACACGTTGCGTTAGCCTCATTATCAAGCGGGCAGCTGAGTGCTGGTCCCAGCCCAGGCCACTCATGTCCAGTGCTGAGTACTTTGCTAGCGGAGCGGAGCACCCCACTGTAGGGACTCCTCTGTTCCTCTCCCCAGACCCCAAAGCTCTTTCACGGGCCACTAACAGAGTAGGAACAAAAGAGCCCTCTGTTTAGATGCATAAACCCATCCCGAAGGGGGTAGGGGGGGAGAGAGAGGGATAGAAAAGAAAAGAAGAGAAAGAGGGAAGGAAAGAGAGAGGGAGAGAGGAATTTCATGCTTAATTAGGGGAGTGAGGAGTGGCAGGCATCTCATCTCTCAGTATGTGTGTGTGTGTGTGTGTGTGTGTGTGTGTGTCCCTAGGCATTTCATCTCTCAGTATGTGTGTGTTTGTGTATGTGTGTGTGTGTGTCCCTAGGCATTTCATCTCTCAGTGCAGGGGGAGGAATGCCCTGACTGCACTTGGACAGTACAGAGGACGGACCAGAGAATGCTTACAAGCACTAATCCACACTGTGGTGTGTGTGTGTATATGTGTGTGTTTGTGTGTGGGTGTGTGTGTGTGTATCAGGGTTTCCAATACCTCCTGTGGCCTATGTGCTCAAGTTGAACACAAATCAATTTGTCGGACAAGATTAGAATAATACATGGTGATTTATTCAATAAATGTAGTCTTTCTCGTTAGTGTGAAATTATTATTCACATTAGTGTTTTGCCTGTTTTGTTCATTTTGGCAGCTGTCGGCTTCTAATGACAGAAAATAGATCCTCCCATACCTTCTATATAGTGTTATACAACACGGATTCTGAAAAAGTTGGGACGCTTCATAAAATGCGAATAAAAAAGAATTTTAGGATTTACAATTTATTTTAGGATTTAGGATCATGTCAACCCTATATTTAATTGAGAATAGTTCAAAGACAACATATCATTGAAGGAGAGAAATGTTATTGTTTTTTGGAAAAAATATGTTCATTTTGAATTTAACGCCAGCAACAGGTCTCAAAAAAGTTGGGGCATGTTTACCACTGTGCTGCTTCACCTCTTGATTTAACAACATTCTAAATGTTTAGGAACTGAGGAGACCAGTTGCTAGAGTTAAAATAAAACATGGTCTCATTCATCCCCTATATACAGTAGGATTTCAGCTGCTCAACAGTCTGGGGTTTTCTTAATCATGTTTTTCATTCCATGATGCACCCAATTAGACAGGTATGGACTGCAGACAGGCCATTTAGCACTTGGACTTTGAAGAAATATTGTTTGAATATGTGCAGGATTCATTTTGCCATTGTTTTCCAAAAAGTCAGAAAGGGCCTGCACACCTTGGTAGAGTTTAAACTTTGAATACATATAGACTAGGGCTGTCACTTTACGTTCGAAAATCGATTGCACAATCGATTGGACCAAACAACACAAGTTTCGAAAACTAAAATAGGAAATCGATTTTAACCAAATATGTACACTATTCATTTTAAACAAAATAAACAAATAAAAAAGATAGATGTAACAAAATTCACAAACAAGAATATAAGAATATAAAAGAATTCTGAAGTGCAGTAAGTATTGCGAAAGCTAAAAAGAAAATTCCCACCAATTTTACGCACCGGGAACAGCTGTTTCAATCAGCTGCTGTGCTGCTCGTATTTTGCCAAAAAATGGAGGACAACGCGATCAACCTGTGCGACATGTAGAGAGACGAGTGATGGGCCCTAATAACTTGAGGAGATGTGGAAGTACTTTGGATTTTTGGTATATCAAACTATGGAGAAGAACAAAGCGGTAGGCTACGCAAACTGTGCAATCGAGTTCTACGTAGGCAGTCCTCTCGGCTTACTGGTTTTCGAGAATGTTGTACTTCTGTTTGTCATTGTGCACGAAACTTCACGCCAATAAATCATCAGAAATATTGCTGGCTTGGCGTCTACAAAGCCTCTTTACGTTAGATCCTAATGCCTGTTAGCTGTTTGTGGATTGGCCTATATTTGGCGTTAAAAATGGAAACGTCTTTAGACGTAAAAAAATCGATTTTACAATCGATTCAATGAATCGAACAGGAATCGAACAGGAATCGAACAGGATTTTTTCACAAAAGTGACAGCCCTAATATAGACAAAAGGGTTCTCATGACTGGCTGATCTTTAATGCAATATCTACATTGCTCATTATCAGCAACCATTCATCCAATGTTCCAAAGGCACATTCTGTTTACTAATCTGATATCATTTTAAAAGGCTAACTGAAAAAACATTGGAGAACCCTTTTGCAATTATGTAAGCACATAATGAAATCTGAAAACTGCTGCCCTGAATAAAAAAGCAATGCAACTGATCTCAACTGGTATTCTGTCTATAATGGAGTAAAATGGAAATGTCTAAGTGTTTTCACACTCATGCCAGTAGGACAGCATCCTCTGCCTGGCTGGACTGAAAATCCAGTAAGTGTTCATCTGACTGCAGCTGAACAGCCTGGAGGAAGAAGCTCTGTAGGCCATTAAAATACATGCCAATCTCTCACTCACTGACACACACAAACACACGCACACACACACACGACAAAGTGCACAAAATGCACAAATGTATAGACAAGGTACCAACAATACCAACAGATGGGCATCCTGAGTAAACAATAAACAATTGAACACACACACACACACACACACACACACACACAGTGTGTTTTCGAAGGAACTGACAATGCAAAATTACACAAAAACTGGGAATACATCCCAGTAATCATATTTAAATCAATTGAGACATTTCTTCAATATAATACACATGCACTCTAAACAAATCACTGTGAACTGTGTAAAATTCACAGTACAGTGACCAGCATCTGGAGGACACAGCAAGATTTGGGGAGCTGAAGGTTACACAAATGTCATTGTCTGCCCAGCCGTCCCAAACAGTCTGGTGCTGACAGAGAGCAACATCTGCAACAGGATGGCTCTCTATCGCCATCTAGTGAATCTATGTCGACACACTGCATGCAGGACGGAATACAGACAGGTACTGGCTGCATAAGATGGCATCCAGACAAGACGTACAGGAAAGGAAAGGCAGAAAGACATTCAAATAGCCATGTATTATTAAATGCCAAATGTGAACAAACACACTCACACACTCAGACACAAGGGAGACCGATACAGAGTTTAGTGCAGGCATTTTCTAAACGTGGTTTAATAACGTAAGACTAATGTTGTGTGTTGGCTAATATGGCTGTTGCATATCGTCCTTCCCATTTGAATAGGTTATCCATCTGATGTTGCAAATGTCAGCATTATTATAAGGTCTTTCCTCTGGACAATAGACAGAACTGTCATGGCACAGTAAAAGCTCAATCTATCACCTAGCGCCAGACACAGACACACGCGCACACACACACACATACAGAAACAGAAAGACAATGACACATACACACACATACTTGCATGCACACATAAACTGCCGGTCACACACACACACACACACACAGTCTCAGAGTGTAATGCGTCCTCTCTTTAGGGAAATGTATTCCGGCTCCTCTGCTGTGTGGTTGTCAGGTAGAGGTGACTTATTCAGCAGCCACCTGCTCTCCCCTCATCCAGCAGCCATTACAGTGTGTGTGTGTGTGTGTGTGTGTGTGTAAGAGAGAGAAAGAAAGAGAGAGAGAGTGCAAGTGGTCGTGTCTGTGTGTGAGTCATGCGACAAGTAACCTTGCCAAGGTCGACTTCAGGTGCCAGTCTCCAGAACTATGCTATAGAGCTGCAGTAATCATCAGTACAGCACAACAGAACACACATGAAGAATATATAGTCATAACAAACACACCCACATACACACAGACACACACACACACCACAAGAGCACTAAAGTACACAAATGAAGAATAGACAGTAATAACACACTCACTAACACACACACACACACACACACTTTTAAAAAAAAGAGTGAGGAAGGACTCTGCATTGTGTACACTCATACTCACACACCAAAATGAGAGGGAGAGAAAAACAGAGACTGTGAATAACCTATCCCACATGAGCGTGCGCACACACACACACACACACACACACACACACACACACACACACACACACACACACACACACACACACACACACACACACACACAGTGGAGCTAGCCAAAAGAAGGGTCATTATTCATCTTCATGTCCTCATTTATAGACGGTCTGTGGATCTGGGAATTCTCTACAGCGCTACAGTAGCCTAGCAGTCAACAGTATCAGACAGTCAAATAACACACAGCCAACAGCATCAGATAATACAATAGCACACAGCCAGCAGTGTCAGGCAGTACAATATCACTCAACACACAGCATCAGACAGTAACCTACAATAACAACAGCACCAGAGGGGTTATAACACACAAACAAAACTATCAGAGAGTACAATAACACACCACCCACACCAACACTATCAGAGTACAACAGCAAGTATGACACGTTACAGCTGGGCGATATGACCTTAAATCAATACTACAATGTCCTCATCATTCTTTTTTCGCACTGTTTTTACACTGCCTTCAAAGTTCTCTGATCAGGTGAAACTAAAAAAATTGACAGACTCTGCAAGAAGCTGCTCAGGTTGAGGCTTGCCATCAGCTTCACTTTTGTTGTTGTTTTTTCTGCTGACAGTACTCGAGGAGCTGAAACAGCAGGTCCCTATGCTGAAAACAGCCGGAGTTGACCTTAAATGCTCAAATCTGATTTATTATCCCTCAAATGTGATTTATTATCATTCAAAAGGTGATTTTTTTATCCCTCAAATCTGATTTATTTCCCCTCAAATGTGATTGTTTGAAATGTTTTTCAGTGGCTGCTCATATTCTTTTTTTAAAATGTTAATATCAGACTCCTATTCTAGTGCGGACTGGGGACAGTCCTGAACTGACCCAGATGCGTAAATGACCAATATCAACAACACAGCAGCCCACCTTACAGAAGTAAGCTCATTGACTAAACAGGGATATGCAGTAAGCTGGCGATTTTGTGAGCAAATGAGTCTCTATCAGCAGGTTCATTTCTGTGCTTATTTTGTTGTCTGCTTCTTTAGTTTGAGTCTTAAGCTCATTCAAACTTGGTTTTTATGGCTTTCACTTTCAAACAGATTAGTGATGAAACATCAAATTTTGCTTGAAAGTCACATGAATTCTAAAATGACTACTCAGACTGAGGTCACATTGCACAAAAAAAAATTAAAAAAAATTTTTTAAGACCATTTCATTTTTAAGACCATTTAAGACCACATATGGAAGCGGCCCAAATCAAAATGGAAAAAGACAAATTCCATGATGTGACTTGTGCTGTTCTCACTGTTATGAAAACAGATGTACATCATATTAGCTGGAGAAAATGGATTTGGCCTGGTATTATGAGCGCAGTCAGAGTAGAGTAAGACATCTAAACACCAAACACTGAGACCAGTGAAAGAGGAGACCAGCAGACTCAGCACCAAATGAAGCCGCTAGAGAGTAGAGTACACCAGTACACACCATAAGTAACAGAACCGTCCACTAATGATGACATCACCAATCTAGAGAATGCATGGCTGGGGGACTGTTGTCCAATAGTGATGATGTCACTCACCTGGGTAAGGAGAGGGCAGGGTTGCTGTGCCAGGTGTGTGTGCTTTTGGCGCCGCCCCTGAGTGTGTCGTCTGACCCGCTACTGAGTCTCTCGCTGGAGGGGGCACGTGTGGCATCCGAGTCGCCGCCGGTGACGGTTAGCACCGACTCGGACCGGCTGGGCAGCTCGCAGCGGGCCAGGGGGGCGAAGCTCAGCTGCACGATCTGCCGCGTGCTCTGGTACGCCTGACCCTTGATCTTGGGGGTCAAGGTCGGGAGGTCAAAGGTGAAGACCGTCTGCGTGCTGGATGTCCATAGGTCCAGGCTGTCCAGGCTGTTGTAGGACGTGCCCTTGGCGCGGTGCGACTCCATAATGGTCTCAAAATGGCGGCTGAAGGTGTCGTGGCCATCACCTGTAGAACCCCGAGGGGCCGTGATGAGAAGGGGGGACTTCATAGCGGGCTGGTACTCAAAGAAACTCTCCAAGGGCCTGAAGGGGGGGAGAGAGAGAGAGAGAGAGAGAGAGAGAGAGAGAGAGAGAGAGAGAGAGAGAAAAGGAATGAGAGTTAATTTCACAACAGCAGTGAAGGTCATAGATGGAAGTATGATTTAAATACCATTAATATTCAGATTGCAGAATGTGTGTGTGAATGTGTGTGTGTGTGTGTGTGTATATATATATATATATATATATATATATATATATATATATATATATATATATGTGTGTGTGAGATGCGTGCATGTCTAGCCCACCTCCTCATCAGCACACTGAACACCTCCTCCTCCTGGGTAGTCCTCTGCCTCTTGGCGTCTCCCAACAGCCTCACGCTGACCCAGCTGGCCACCTCCTCATCCTCCTCATCATCATCATCATCCTCCTCATCATCATCTTCATCCTCCTCGTCCTCCTCACCTCCCTCCACCTCCTCCCCAAACAGTGTCATCCCCAGTGGGCTGCTTCCTGTGCCCGACGTTCCCAGGACGCTCCGGTTGCTCCCGAACGCCGAGTCGGCGTCATCCTGCTCGGCGCGCAGCACCTCGTCGATGTCCGTCTCCCTGTAGCAACGCAACGGCACCGCGTCCAGATCCGTCTCCGAGTACTTCAGCATCCGCCGGATGATGCCCGTCTTGGGGGACGTGCCCGGGGCAGCCGGAGGAGGGGTCACCAGCTCCACGTCCACCTGATGGACCTCGTGGTTGGCCCGCAGCTGGAGCAGCTCCAGAGGTAGGGTGGTTGGAGGGGTCGGCGTGGGGGACTCGCTGGAGGTACCACTAGGGGGCGCTGTGGACGGGTCTGAGCGGAGGTTCAGAGAGGTCGGGTGAGCAGAGGAGAGTCAGTCAAAGTGAACTCAGGAGAAGATCTCTGCTCTGAAGCTACAGAGAACATGTCTGGTGTTCCCACATCTTGACAAATGTGTAACAATGTGTCACAGTGCTACTGATATTTATCGTAAATATTTATATATATTTAGTCCAATTACAAGCTTTTTCAAACATCAAACATGTCAAATCACTATGACACATAGTGCAACTACATAGTCCATCATGTACAACTATAGTACTGCCAAAGTGCACATATACATTCATTCATGAATACTCTCTACATGAAAAGGAAAGTATACCTCAGTTCACAAATCTCATTATGTCACATGGAATGCAACACCAAAATGTTGTGCTTATTGACTCGCATTGACAAGTCGCATCGCAGTGTCCACAGCATTATATGTCTACCGTGAGGCTGCGTTTGGATTTTCTGTCCACATTCTCTCTTGATGGACATCGTCAGGTCAAGGAAAGATAAAAAGATGAATCAACTTTCCTTTCGCGAGGGATGATTCAGTATACCCTATACTAGAGGAGATTTGAAAGGAAGCATTGAATTGAAGCCCCTTTCTTACACGTGTAGCGGCTCTCATCTCTCATCATTAAATATTCCCAGGTCATTTCATTCTGATAGGAATCTTCCTAAGCAAAAAAGACTTTCCTAATGCAGCTTGAGATTGAATTTCAGGTATACTGTATTAAAGGGTACATTTCAGGTACACTGAAGGGTGATAACCTAATCAGATAACCTAAGAGTGAATCAGATAAACTAAGGAGTGAATCAGGTGTACTAAAGGGTGAATTAGGTGTACTTAGGGCGACTTGACAGGCTGGTAAGGAAGGCTGGCTCTGTAGTGGGAGCTGAACTGGAGTGCATCACTTCAATATCTGACAAAAGGACCCTAAACAAACTGATCAACATCTTGGACAATGAATGTCATCCGCTCTACAGCACTATCAAAAACCAAAAGAGCTTGATCAGCTGGAGACTTCGCTCACTGCCATGCACAACTGAAAGGCTGAGGAAGTCATTTGTTCCTAGGGCACACATGATCAATGGCTGCGGTCAGGCTTCTTATACAATACTGAATGAATGAATGGCTATAACCCTATTACCTCAACCTGTTCTTGCACTGAATTTTTTTTTTATTTTACCTTGTCTACATTACACTTTACTCTCCTATTTGTCTATATTATTTATGCTGGTCTCTAGACCTTACTCTTGCACTGTTGGACTAATGTTGGACTACTTTTTGCACCTCCACCATGACACTCACTCTCTTGAGCACCTTGCCAGGCACACATAACTAAGGACTATGGTTGGACTACTGTTTGCACCTTCACCATGACACTCACTCCCTTTAGCACCTCACCAGTCCCGGCCCTGTCACTACAAGCGTCTTATGCTTGATCACCCTCAAGCACATTGGACTTTCTTAATTTAACTTATATAGTGTATTTAGTATTTAATTTTGTTAGTTTTCTTATCTGTCTTATCTTCTACTGTCTTTATTGTACAGTGGAGTTTAGTTATATGTTTATACTTATACTTTAGCATTTCTGCTGTAAGTGCATGTTGTGTGTTATTTCTGTATGCTACTGAGACCCTTGAATTTCCCCTTGAGGATCAATAAAGTCTCTATCTATCTATCTATCTATCTATCTATCTATCTATCTATCTATCTATCTATCTATCTAAAGGGTGAATCAGGTGTACTAAAAGGTGAATTAGGTGTACTAAAGGGTGAATCAGGTGTACTAAAGGGTGAAGTGGGTACTCACTCTTTTCTCTGGTCGTGATACTCTCTTCTGCCGGACCTCCGAACAGGAACTCCCATTTGGCCCGAGCGATCTTCTGGCAGTGCAGCGAAGGTCCAGGCAGCACTGACCCACTGTCCGACTGAGAAACACACACAAGGTCAATGCACACAGGCATATTCATCCACACACACACCACACAGTTGCATGACCAATGTAAATACATACATAGAAGTACACTTACTGGCACACATTCACATACACACAAACACATACATGCAAAACATACCAATACAAACACGCAACACACACACATATGTGCAGAAATAACAACACAGACATCATTATGTACACACACAAATACACATGCAAAAATACCAATACATACTCAGACCAGGGTTGTGCACAATTCGAATTGCAATTCTGCTTCCTGTTTGCTACCTCAATTGAGATGCAAGTGAAATTCAAGAATTGAATTGGAATTTGAGAGTCAATTTCAATCCAATTCTGGAATTTTGCACAAGCCTGACTCAGACATACATGGATATGTATACATACACACACACACACACACACACACACACACACCTACCTGTATTCCTGAGGTGGCGTGTCCTGTCTCGTTGCTCTGCTGGCTCGAGTGACTCGACTCAGGCGACACGCAGTCCCTGTCACCGAGGCTCCCAGTGACCCCACTGGAGCTCCGCGACGACCCCGGGGGTCCGCCATTCTGCTCGCCACCAACACCGCCTCCTTCGCCTGCGTCCCCCTCCACCCTCAGCAGCCCGTCACCCTGACCCCTGACCCTTCTGTGCCTGCCCACGGCCTCTCCGGACTCCTGCTCCGGCTCCGCTTCGTCGTCCTCCTCCTCACCGTCCTCCTCCGGGTCCCGGTGGAGCTCCAGGGCCACGGGCCCCAACAAGAGGGCCTCCCGCCTCCTCTGTTCAGCCCGCTTCAGCAGCCTCGCCTGGGCCACGCTCAGAAGGACCACTGTGCCCTGGTTCTGGTTCCGGTTCTGGGTCTGGGTTTGAGGCTGGCGGGAATCCTTTTCTCTTCTCTCATCTCCCTCCTGTTCCTGTTCCTCCTCCTCCGTTGTCTTTCTCCTCCTCCTCTTCCTCTCGTCCCCTGTCGCTCCGCCCCTGCCCCTAGCCGCCGGGTTGCGCCACTCCTCCTCCTCCTCCTCCCTGAACGTCCAGCTGATGGGCGTCTCCTCTACCCCCCGGCTCAGGAAGAGTCTCCGCGCCGCCTCCATCACTCCCTCATCATCCACAACACCGCCCAGGCTGCCCACGCGCTCACGGCCCAGGACGGTGCACCGATCTGGGCCCGAGCGAGAAGCGTTGCCCTTGTACTGCGGAGGCTGGCGTCGGTGGAGGGTGGGGCTGTTTGTAGGTTGGAGCTCGGAGCAGCGCAGCAGACGAGGGTCCCTGACGGGCGAGCAGGCCTCCCCTTCTGGTACTGCCGGCCGGAGGAGGCGTGACGGGATGGCGGGGGACACCGGGGGACCCCCTGCTGGTAAGACGGAGTATTGCACTGTGGAGAGAGTGGGCGGGCCTCCTCCTCCCTTCCCGCTCGCGTGATTGGCTGGTGATTGATTAGGCCCTTGTGCTGAGGAGAGGGCGGGGAAAGGCGGGTTCGTGTCTGGCTGGTGCTGATGCTCATTGGTCAGGTTGGACTCGTTGGTCCCGCTCCCACACACTGGGATGTTCATGGTGATTGGCTGCCGCTGGGCTGGAGAAGCACAGGTGTGTGATGCGTCGGCATACCTGTGAGATGAGCGCTCCGTCACGCCGCTGCTCAGAGCATTGGGGGGTGGCTGTGCCGTCGTCAAGCTCCTCACCTCGTTGAAAATCTCCGACACTCTCGTGGCCTCCTCGGCGAGCTTCCGTGCCACCTCTGGGCTGTTGGCGGGCGATGCGGGCAGTGCCACCGGCGCCACAGACACAGGGCTTTTGTTCAGCTGGTTCATACCCTCTGGCATCTGACCGCCAAGGCCCTGGCTGGCCCTGCAGTGCCCGCAGCGAGGGCTGTCAGTGCCCCTGGCGAGGGTCCTCTGGGTGACTGCTGGGCTGCAGTTGCTCACGGACACCTGTCTGCTGTTGGTCACTACGGGTACGGCGGGCATGGCGGGTACAGCGGGTACAGCGGTTTGGGTTTGGGTCAGGTTCAGAGCCGCCTGCCCTGCCTGAGAGGAGAGCTGGTCGGACGCGGGGCTCCTAGGGAGTCCACTCAGGCCACCGTGTTTGAGGGCGTCCGCCGGGAGAGCGCTGGCCAGCGGCACGCCACCAGGGTTTCGGACCGGAACCGGCGACCCGGCCCACGACTGCTGGTTTTGAGGAGACCCATACCCGTGCCCATGCCCGCGCCCGTGGCCGAGTCCACGCTCGAGCTCGTGGGCGAAGCGACAACGCAGCAGAGGCGAGCCAAAGTCCTCCAGCGCCCGCTGGGTGGCGGCGCGCCCGATGGCCGGGTCCAGCGTGGGCCGGCGTGTGACGGGCGAATCGCCCGCTGGGTGTCCGCCCAGCCCAAGGCCCCGGAAGGCCAGTTTGGGGCTATTGCTGCACGAGGAGTCCGGACTACCGAACCAGATGGGGTCACTCAGCCGCTTGCAGAGGTGCAGGGGGGTAGAGCGTAACCCCTCGCCGACCTCGGCAACCCCTCCCCCCCTCGGACAGGGGGGAGAAGGGGCCGCCTCTACCGTCTTGATGCTGGCCTTCTCGATGTAGCTGAAGGTCACCACTGACCGCTTGCCACCAGAGGGGGCGCCATCTGGACACACCTGCTGCGGCTGCTGCCCAGTGCTGGAAGAAGGGGACGGGGGTGGTACATGGAAGTGCTGAGGTTGCTTGGTGGGAGTGCTGTCCCCCTCCATCCCAGAATGCATCGGTCGTAGCGGGGGGTGCGGGACTCGGGTGGGGGTGTGGGTCGGGGTCGGGGTACCTGCGGCTTCTCTGAGCTGGAAGCTGACGGCTGTCTTGGCGGGAAGTTTGGGAGCACCTGCGGATGACGGGTTGCCGCTAGCGACGCTGGCCAGGTGCGTCAGCATCTCCGCTGCGACCTCCTCGGCGGTGACGGACTCTCCGCCCGAAACATCCTTCCCATCATGCTCTGGGGCAGCTCTCACCTCCACATACAGATGCAGAACTTTACCAGACTGGGACATGACCTCAGTGCATTATGGGTAAACAGAAGAGAGAGTGAGACAGAGAGAGAAGAGAGATAGAAAAAGGAGGTCTGAGAGACAGAGAGATCCTAGATATCGTTCCTTGGCCCCATTTGTTCAGTGCAAGATTTTGGGGGTTTGCTGTGGCAGTATGTGTGTGCGAGTGTGAGTATGTGTTTCTGTTTGCACTTGCATGTGTGTGTGTAGCCTTCTCATCTGCTCTTTACGGTTCAGCAGAGCAGTTTGTCTGGTCTCTTCATTGTCCTGTTGATGGACTGAACAGCACTCAGAGAGGCAGGGAGAGCACATAGAGGGCTCAGAGACCCAGGAGCCGTCATCTTCAGCACTGTACTGAGACTGGAGATCTAAGAGAGAGGGAGAGGGAGGGAGAGAGAGAGAGAGAGAGAGAGAGAGGGAGAGAGAGAGAAGAGGAAGGTATGGACAAAGAGAAATGTTAAGAGACTTCATCAACATACTTAATAATCCATTCAGTCTAAATTCCACATCAATCTCCCACCTGCCAAATAATGAGTTGTTCAGAGATGTCACCATTCCATGCAAACGTCAACATGATAGCCACACAAAGAGCCTACAGACAGTGTAATTAGCATTTATTAGCACTTACAAATTAACTGGCAGACAAGGATGCCAATCACTTTGGATGTCTGCTGATTTGTTAATACAGTCTGGCTGTGCTGAAACCTCTGTGATAATTAGTCATTAATTCTTAGAACAAAACAAATAGGCCATCAACAGCTGCAGAAACACCATGAAAAAATGGTGTGTTATATTAATCTTTAGTCAATGTTATACTCTAATAAATTGGATGCATGGTTATGTAGTTATGAATAAAGAGACTGAGATAAATTTATTAATAAGAGCATACATAATATGCTAGTTATAAATAGCTATAAATAAATAGAAGCATGAATACAAAACAGGCACAAAAACGGGCTGCTTTTTGCTCTAACAGCTCTAGCTATCCCAGAATCTAGACTGATCAAAATCTGACAATCCAATAACAGAAAGCAGACTTCCACCAGTACGGTTATTGGATTACCCATCATCTGACTACACTGATGTTTCTGACATGGCCCTTTGATGTCGCCCCTTAATAACTGCCCTGTAGAGACAGTAGGGAGACTTCTGACAGCGAAGACAGACTCTGACAGCAGTTACATTACCCACATAGCGCAAAAAATTAGAAAGAGGGGTCAGGTGAAAGTGTTGTATAACAGTAGTTATACGGCCCAGGGTGAATATCTGTGAATGGAATGCCAGCTAGGCATTGTGAAGGACACTGGCAAGAGTAAACCCATTCATAGAGAGGCTTCTACACTCAAAGGAAAAGAAAAGCCTGCTGGCACCCACAGACAAGATTACAGAGTTACACAGGCAGGCGGATGACATTGGCTGTGTCCGAAATCGAGAAAAAAAAATCTGCCCTCTATGATAGCATTTTGTGGCAGCAAGGCATCGCGGTATGTCTGAATCAAATATTTGTATAGAATTCTGCCTTCTAAGATACCTTTGTTTTGCCGAATTGTGAAGGGTACGTCCGTGTCCTTCATGCTGCCTTCAACCAGATTCTTTACAACGTCTCTGCTTCAGCTCTTACTGATTAAAGGCCAAGTCACACCAAAGAATCACAATGAGACAAAACCGCTGCAGAGAGGAGTTGCAGTGATGTGGAATAAACATTGCAAGACATTGCT
Organism: Alosa alosa; assembly: GCF_017589495.1. Lineage (NCBI taxonomy): Eukaryota > Metazoa > Chordata > Actinopteri > Clupeiformes > Clupeidae > Alosa > Alosa alosa. The sequence continues at coordinate 12,304,000 of NC_063210.1, read as the reverse complement.
AGCGGTTGCAAGCAGTTTCAAAAGATTTGACCTGTCAAATTGCAGTTGGAGGGTTTTTAGAACACTTTCCCTCACAGTGTTTATTCATACAGATGAATGAGTTAGGCAATGATGGGGGAAAGGCACAATGGACATGAATGGGTGAGAGTTTGAAAAAGTAAAAGAGTATGTGAGTGAGACTGAGTACATACTGTATATGTCTGCGAGTATGTGAGTGAGACTGAGTACATACTGTATGTGAGTGAGTGAGTGAGTGTGAAAAAGAAAGTCAGCTAGGAAGTTGAGAGAATGTGCGAACGAGTGAATGCATGAATGAGAGAGTAAATGAAAGAGTAGCCTACATAAGTAAGTGAGTCATAGCTTTCATTTATTAGAGTCAATGAAAGAGAGAGGGGGAAAGAGAGCGACTGCGGGAAGAAAGAGAGAAGGGAGCGGGGGCGAGTCAATAAGCCAACAAGAATGCAAATGAAATCGAGGAAAGTGCAATAAGGCAGTGCACAGTAGGGAATGAGCAGGCAGTAAACAGCTTATTCCCCGTTACATTACAAACCTGGCTGGCAGTAATCCCTTATGACATGCATCACCCTCTCTGTCTAGCCCTCTCTCTCTCACTCACCCTCTTTCTCCCTCTCCCTCCCTTCGGTCTATCCGTCTCTCCATCTCCCTAACTCCCTCCCTCTCTGTCTCCCCCTCCCTCTCCCTCTCCATCTCCCTCACCCTCTCTCTCCCCCTCACTCTCTCTCTCTCTCTCTCTCTCTCTCTCTTTCTTACCCTCTCTCTCTCTCTCACCCTTTCAGTCTCGTTCGCTCTTACCTTCTCTCACCCCCTCTCTCCCGGGCTGCAGGTAGCAACCAGCCAGACATTACAGCCCATTTCAACAGGCTAGATTTATGTCCAAACACAGAGCTTGGCCTTCCCACAGCACACTTAGTCATGTTTTGGATGCTGGGCATGACAGTCGTGCTTCCAGTCTGCCAAACTGTAACTCTGCCATTTGTTCATGTTTGCCTTTGGAAGTAGCATTATATTATGTCATTCAGTCTACAGTACGCCATACTAACACTATGATGATGATGATGATTATGATGATGATTACAAACTACAAACTACGAGCTTCACCTCCATGCCCATTGAAATGGAGTTCCATGAGTTCCTTTATCCAAACAAGGCAATAACACAACCTAGGTCATTCAGCTCATGGGCAGCTCAGAGTTCATATACTGATAAAGGATTACTTGAATTTTAAAATGCTTTAAATGAAATAAAAGCAATCTGCCTGACCCCTCCCGTAACATGTAAACTGACTATTTTTCTCCTACACACACAAACGCTGAAACACCCTCACAAACACACACAATTTCACTCACTGCAATTGGGTAATTACTCCCTACTTGGAAGAAGAATGTGTGTGATTGTGCGGGGGTGGTTTTTATCCCCATTTTAAATAATTGTTTGTATGATAGTTATTGTGTTATTATTCAATTAGGAGTATATGTTATGAAGGGTAATTAGTAGGGACCTGTCTGTTACAAGTCCCAATGTCTGTCTACAATTGTCAATGTATGCACTGTCCATGCCCCCAGTCATGATGGTACAGTATGCCCAAATTCAGCTAATTGTTTGGCTTTATTTAAAGCCAGGATTTTTCTGCTCAGTGAGGAAGAAGTCTTGAGAGAAAGGCTGGTAGGAGTCTAAGAGAGTGCATGTTGGACGTGACAACTTGTTGTGAGGTTTTGTTCTAAACTAAGAACTTTTACATTGCAAACCGGTTGGTTGAATTTGTTTTGTTTCTTTGTTGTCAAGTCTTTTTTGTTTGCTATTTGTCGGCTCATTACATTTTCTCACACTGTAAATAAATCTGCACTCTCCACCAAAATCCACGTGTGCCTGCTTGCTGCAATCTTCACCCCATCATCACTTCACCTCAGTGAGCCCTAGCCGCTTATCCTGTGTGTGGGTATGGACTGCAAGGGCCGTATTTTCACAGTCATGTTTGAATGCTGCTGTTATAACAATACGTTCAGGAGTCTTGCAACTCTATTATTTGTTCTGGCTTTGAGAGTGCAGTATGTCATTCATTCATCATACTGGAACGATGATGACCATTTCACAAACAAAACGCAAAAGAAGGAGAGTTTGAACACAATCTTTTTGTGTCCATTGACAGTAGTTTGAAATGCATTTGACAAATTAACTTGTACCGTAACAACAGTATGCACTGACTACACAAACAGTTCTGCTTTACAGTTTGTCTCCAAGGATCCTCTCCACAGTTGCATAGAAGTGTATTAATAGTTTGAGCCTTGTTAGTAGGATGTAACAAAAATGCCCCCAAGGCTACAGTATGCTACGTGCTATTTCGCTGTAAATGCATATTGTCAGTCTTACTCAATACTGCACCGATTTCCCAAACAAAAATGTAGATTTGTCCTGGTCAAAAATAGACCCTAGTTTGAAAAAATACTAAACTTCTCCTTCAAGTCAATAATAAATAGGGTTAGCAATGTAAAATATCAACCAGCAATGTGGATGCATTTATATACAAAAGCCTAACGTGCAGGTGCATGCAGGTGCCTGCATTTTAGGTTTTTATATGTAGTCTGGTGAGGTCAATAAATCACTATTTGATGATATTCTCAGTTTTTTTAAGTCTATTGTTTGAGTGTGATCTGCAATCTTGTTTTTCTTTTTCTTTTTTTTTTAACACTGACGACAGCCACTGCGTAAGGCGCTGATTTCTTCTTTTGGATATCTAATTATTAACTTGAACACCACAACTTAGTAGTGTTTGCAATTGTTTGTTGGAACTATGGTTTTGGGAAAAACCTGTGTAACTTAACAAAGCATTGGACAACACAAGTTACAAATGAATTAACCTCTGTAATTCATATTCCGTTTGTCGCAGCTGCATAGTTCCAATCATTCCTTTTGGGAAACGTACCCCTGAATGACTCGCTGAATCACACGTTTTTAGTCCTAGACAGCTAAATACAGATGACGGAGTTGTGTTATTTTGATATTTGTGCATGGGTTGCCACCCCAGTTCCCCAAACATATAGACCCTTTCAACAATAAAAACAAAAACAATGCTTGAACGTTCTATTTGGGCCCCAATCTACTTCCTCTGCATTAAGATAACATATGGAATGTTAAAACGGAAGTCTTGTGGGGCCAACTATGATGCTGATAATGGAACTCTCTTGAAAGGGTCCATATATAAAAGCAGTGAAACTTTGGTCATGTCTCCTTTTAAAATATTCAGCAAGTCAAAGAATGTGGTGAAAAATGTTAAGGAGTCTCAAGTGGCGTGTTACCTACTGCACCTTTTGGCAGAGTTCCCACGTCACCTGAGCAGTGGCGGAAATACTCTGGCCCAAGCCTAATTGGATTAATGTGTTTCATTTAAAGTGACACTGACCACTAATGCGTCCAGCAGCCACTCCAGTGATTTGATTGGAGGGATTAGAGATTAGAAGAACCTGCCATTTAATTGGCTTGATGACACCACAGGGAGCCGCCTGCTTCGCTCACACCTGCCTTGATTGGGCGAATCTCTGGAGCTTGTTGTAGGATTCGGAGTCTGTGTCGGGGGACCACGGGTGTCACTTCCCCAGTTATCGGATCAGTGGTTCAGGCCGAGAAGGAGCTTACTCTCATTGCCATATGGGGCCCAACCTAGAGCCGGATCTATGACAGAACTGTCCCAGATTATTTCTAGAGTCCATTGTTCTCCAGGCTAGTTGTGTGCGAACCCCCATCTGACAGTAAGAGTACGAGTTAGAACCCAACTAGTAGCTTAGTTGATCCAGGAGGCCCCAGAGAGACCAAAGCACACCAGACCTACTCAGGATTCAATCCAGGCCTATGGACCCTTTCAAGAGAGTTCCATTATCAGCATCATAGTTGGCCCCACAAGACTTCCTTTTTAACATTCCATATGTTATCTTAATGCAGAGGAAGTAGATTGGGGCCCAAATAGAATGTTCAAGCATTGTTTTTGTTTTTATTGTTGAAAGGGTCTATACACGGCACTTCCTCATCCTCCACAGAGCTGCACTGCCTCTGGATTCCTCAAAACAGCTTGTTTTCTTCCAAATGAGGAGAGCTAAGAGCATCAATACTTGAGACAGTCAATCAAAACCCCATTCTGTTTCCAATACTAATATAGCACAACACCAGAACACCCAGACTGACAGAGAATGGATCTTTTATGGAAGTTTACATTTCTTCACCAGGAACAGTTGGCATTGCAACATCGCCTGAGTGGACATTGTAAGATGTCTGACCACTCTGGGCACAAAATAGATAGCCAGCAGTCCTCTCCGCCTCCTCCTTCACTTCGGCCATAAAGACACTGCACTCTGTCTCTCAGACAGCCGCTGGTAAAAGCCTCAGCTTGACGCACGGCTCCATATGTCAACCCTTTCTCTGAGTGGACCACGCCAAGGTGCTGGACCCAGCTGGCCCGGCCGGGCATCGATTCCCGAGGAGCGCAGCCAATCGACAAGCCTGTAACTCATTTACGTCCAGGCCCATATCAATCAACAAAAGAGACGGGACGCCGACAGGACAGGAAGTGAATTAAATACAGGAAGTGTATCAAGGAGGCCACTGACCTCCTAACAGTAGAAGTGCTGGATGATGCAAACACACAAACAAACACACCCTATATGTCAGAGAAGTACTCAATGTCTTACGTACACCAAAAATGGCCTAGAAATCAATAGATAATTCACACATGTGTACCCACATTCAAAAAAGTTGACACAATGTCAAACAGCTCCTCAGGTTTATTAAAAAACAGCAGGTTAGATGGGGCCTCATTCCTAACGAGTCACTGATGGTCTTTAAAAAGGAAATGGTGCATTTAATAATGGCTTATGTACTATTTATGAGCTTGTCAAATTAAAAGTGCATGCAGGATGGGCAGCAAGCCACCCAGAGAGTGGGTGAAACAGGATTTAAATAGGGATTACATCAACACGTGTACACTAAACACACACACACACACACACTAAATTATGACCTACACACTACACAAAATGACCCTACAGGACACAATATACAAATTGAATACACACAAACACCCTCTGTATAACACAAACAAAGAAAAAACAGACAAACAGGCAGACACACACACACACGCACACGCTGAATACAGTACACAGACGGAAATATATAAACTTAATATACACACACACACACACACACACACACATTCAATATACAAACTAATTGTCTACTATCAGAGTCTACGTGTGTGGCAACTGTTTTGCCCTTGTACGTGCCGCTCAGTGCAGTAAACGCCAGAGTTGCCTGGCACTCATCCTGGTCTGGGGTGCTTGTTGAACTTATGCCAGCCGTCACCACAGAGGACGAAGATTCATTGCCTTTGCCACCTGCTTTAAGACATCTTCCCTGCTCCCAGACCCAGATATCTACTGAGCTCAGGATAGCATGGACAAATGAGTGTGTGTGTGTGTGTGTGTGTGTGTGTGTGTGTGTGTGTGTGTGTGTGTGAGTGTGCATGTGCGTGTGTGTACATTTGTGTGTCTGTGTGTGTGTGTGTTTGTGTGTTATTCAGAAGAGACATACTGTCTGGTCTGGTTGTGGCCCAGGTGCGGCCCTGTTTGCTGCTATTTGCAATAATATCTCTGTCCGAGTTCACGTGTGGGTCAAAATCACTCTTTCAGCTTTTACATCAGCAAATGGACCACATCCACATTGCTCTTGGGTGCTCCTTGTTGGTTACAACAAAGTAAATAGGGCCTCCTTGCAAGTTTCTTCTTTGTCACCACAACTTACCCTGATTCAATTAATAAGCACTAGCATGAGAAGTCATGACGTGGTATCATTATGTAGAGTCCAACAGTTTCTTACCGGTGTTCCTATGGTGAGTTGTGCGTATTTTAACTGCAGTCAGAGGAGCTAATATTAGCACCGGTGCTGCCGCCGCACGGGCTGTGCAGCGGGTTTACTAATATTAGATCTCCTCACACGTATACTCATTGCAAGAGACCATGCGACAGTTTCCCTGTGGATTAATGCCAGGCGGGGAGAAGGCGATTTTGGAGAGTGTGTGAGACTCGAGAGAAATGAGTAAGAATATCCGCGAGAGTGTGCCAGATGGAACTCTTTCCGTCGCCCTTTCTGCCTGCCTGGTCTTGCTCGTTTCCTCAAAATCCAGCGGGGTGTAGGGAATTAGTCCCGTCGTACAGCGAAACAGTGTATTATATAGTAGGTTAGCTGGCCTGGTGAATATGAAACGGCTCTACGGCGGTTCGGGGCCAGAGTCGCACACACTGCGCAGTTAATGACAGAAATGTGATGCAACAGCAGCCAATAAATCCCCCTCTGAAAGGTCAATTACGTGTAGATTTACCCCACCTGGGGATATGAACATCAAGCTCTGCCAAAGATCACACACATGGAGGACAAATCCAGGTTCTAAATACTCACTAAAGGACAAGGGCTCTATTTAAATACTGTTTGGTGATATAGTGATTATGGTTATTTCATGCCATTTAGACACTGGCCTACTCATTTTATCAACATATAATCCATATTTTCCCAAATGTAATTAATATTCTGGAAAAGTAAGACTATGAATCTAAAGTTTGAATGATGTATTTTTTAGAAATCACAAAAAAAGCTTCAACTTCTCATTTCAGGCATGTATTTGTACTGCCATTAAAAAAACATACAGAAATATAAATAGGCCTACATACACAGCCATCTATAAATAACATCCTATCATCGCTGCCTGGAGCCAGACCTGTTGTCTCTCCCAAAACAAGTTATTAGTGTCAGTGCACACAGGGGCTGCGGTCCCTGTGGAGTGGAGTGGTTTGTGGTTGGAGAAGGATAGTGATGCTGCTCTCAGCTCAGCACTTGCCCTACCCGGCTCGGCTCGAGAGATCTGCCTGTGAGATCGATGAGACACAAACGAGCTCAAGGAGAGAGACCAACGGAAATGCTGCAATCTGAGTAATACTGGGCAAGGTGACAGGCAGACAGAGATAGGGGGAGAGAGAGAGAGAGAGAGAGAGAGAGACAGAGTCAGAGAGAGAGAGAAAAAGAGAGTGAAACATACAAACAGATGGATAAAGAGAGGACATCAGAGAAAGAAACCATTGACGTCCTCTAGCAGAAATTACAAAGCTTAAGGACGATACAATATTCGGCACCAAATGTGGGTGTTTGCGTGTAAGTCTGTGATTGTGGCTGTTTGCAAATCCAGTGGTAGATGCCTGGTTGCCTACAGGCATGCCATTCACCCCCATATAATTTATGTTGTGATGGTTTTATTGATTTGACAACGCTGCGAATAGGCCCTCACAGTAGCAAAGCCAATTTGATTCTCCTTTGAGGATTTTGAGAGAGGTAAAGAGAAGGGAAGATTGACAAAGGAGTATAAATGACAAGAAGAGTGTCGAGAGGAGAATCTGACTATTAAACATTAAGAAAGTCATTCATCAAGCCATCCATTCTTCCTCTCGTATTCCGCTGTCAGCCTGTGTGACCTTGCGGCGGGATTAGTTTTTTTTTTACAGTGAAAAATGGTAAAATGTTTGTGGGAATAGGATTTAGCTTCTTCTTGTGCACCTGCTGGAGACACAAAACAAAGTGCTCTGGTGTATGTGTGTATGCACACGCGCACACAGTATGTGTGTGTGTGTGTGTACTGTGATTCTCCCTATTACAAGTTAGTTTACCATCACAATATCTTTGAAGCTGTTATATTAAGGTAAAACATTCACATAGGATGCCTTTAAATGAAACCGATTTAATAAGGCAAAATCACAGAGTTTTACTGAACATCAGAAAGCCAAAAGGGAAAACTGGTCTAATTACATCAGCTTGTTGAGCTATAACATTGATTCTGATATAACTCTTAAAATAACGATAAGCGTATAAAGGTGCATATATAGCGTATGTCTTGGTATGCTTTTGTACAAAACAATAACATACAACAGACTATAAAACAGAATTTTAAAAGCAGGTCAACACCAATTGCTGAATCACTGTCAATTCAATGTTATAGCTCGACAAGTCCATTAATCTACACCATGAGAACTAAACCTTCAGGCCTTCCTGCTTCAGTAACTGCACCCTCGGCTACTTCTTTGACAAGCTTATTTCTACCAGATCCCAAACATACATAGCCTTATCTATAGTTCTGAGGACCACAGAGACCCTCTACCCAGTTCAGTGGTAGCACCTCTTGCTGCCTCTGTAAAAAACTGTCATTTGAAGCAATTCCAAACGTGTAGCACCTGTGAGGACCACAAACCACACCTGTAGGCCTACCTGGTTGAGGGGGGCACACAGTACCTTCTACCTATGTGCTAGTGCCAGCTAGCTACTGCCTCTGTGAGAGACTCTTGGAATGCATCTTCACCAGAGACAAGAGGTAAACATAGTTAGCGCCAGCGTCACTTTAAATTTAGATGCTATTTGGGAATTCCCTCTGACGAGTCGGTCTCTGTGTGTGTGTGTGTGTGTGTGTGTGTGTGTGTGGGTGTGATGTAAACACATCTCCTCTCACACCTCTTTTGACTAAGGGCAACCGTGGCCTAACGGAAGCCGTGGCCTACAGGTTAGGGCTTCGGGCTTGGGACCGAAGGGTTTCCGGTTCGATCCCTGACCAGCAGGAAAAATGTGGGCGGGGGAAGTGGTTGACCACTGCTCTCCCATGCCCACACCCATGGCTGAAGTGCCCTTGAGCAAGGCACCTAACCCCTTACTGCTCCCCGAGCATCGCTGTTGATGCAGGCAGCTCACTGCTCCGGGTTAGTGTCTGCTTCACCTCACTGTGTGCTCCTTGTGTGCTTCACCTAACTGTGTTCTCTGTGTGTCTCACTAATTCACAGATGGGATAAATACAGAGACCAAATTCCTTGTATACGCAAGTATACTTGGCCTATAAACCTGATTTACATTTACGTGTATGTTTGTGTGTGCGAGAGTATATGATTCCAGTAAATATTATTTCATCTCAGGGCATGGCACATCATATAACTGCATATGTGGATGTATGGATGATTAAAAGTGTTTTAAAAAGTGTTTACTATGAGAAACTCTAATATTTAGAATTTTTAGCAGATGTTTTTTTTTCAAAGTGACTTACAATGACATCAATAAACATAACATAAAATATTATTAAGTAAAATGAAGTAGTTAGGAAAAAAAAGAAAATAGATAAGTCATTAGATGTTTTTTAAAGATCCTTCAAGATTGCTTTTTGAAGCTGCAACATCACAAAAAGTGAAGGGGTCTAAATGTACCTGCTGCTGATGTTGTGTATGTGTATGTGTATGTGTATGTGTATGTGTGTGTGTGTTTTACAGTGAAAAATGGTAAAATCACATCTCTGTGAAAGTGCATATAGTATATGTATTAGTGCCTATCAGTGTAGGATGGCAGGAGGACAGTCCAGGTGTGTGTGTGTGTGTGTGTGTGTGTGTGTGAAAGAGAGAGCAGGTGTGCTTCAACCTGCCACCATTGTTAATGTAATTAGTGTCTACACGGACCCAGTTGGTTGTTGCACTAGGGAATCAGCACGTTATGGTAAAGAAGGATTAATTCTGTGTGTTAAATAAATTTTTAATGGGCAAACAAGATATTCAGTGTTGGTGTGATGTAAGGAGACATGTGAGGAGCAGAATATAATAGAAGATGCCATTATAACTGTTAATGCTACATCAGAAATAAATGAGCGTACAGGAATGACAGTGTCCAATGTGGATTGCTTTAGGTTCCTGGGATCAAGGACCTAAAACGGTCTCTCCACTATCCAGAAAAAGGCCCAGCAGAGGTTATACTTCCTGAGACAGCTAAGGAAGTTTAATCTGCCTAAGGAGCTGCTGACCACTTTCTACTAAGCCATCATTCAGTCTGTCATCTGCACCTCCATCACTGTCTGGTTTGGGTCAGCCACCAAACGGGAGGATCATTGGATCAGAGGATCATTGGAGCCGACCTTCCCTCCATCCACTTTATTGATCCCCTGCTGAGACCTTGAATTTCCCCTGGGGATCAATAAAGTATCTATCTATCTATCTATCTATCTATCTATCTATCTATCTATCTATCTATCTATCTATCCAGGACCTGTACCGGTCCAGGGTCAAGAAAAGGGCAGCAAAAATCTCTGCAGACCCCTCACATCCTGGTCACAAACTTTAACAAAGCAAAGATCAACCGGAGTCAAATTCCTTGTTTGTTCACGCAAACCTGGCCAATAAAGCTGATTCTGATTCTGAGGGGCCTTTCATGCACCTAGACTCACTGGGTGAAAAGGCTCTGAATCAGGGAATATTCATAGTGATATATTTCCTGATATGTGTAACATCAGGAAATATATTGGTTGATATGCTCCTGATATTTTAGTGCCAATTGCCATATCAGGAGCATATCAAAAGTCCTGAATGGGACTGCGACAACATGCAAGATATCCAGACTTCATAGTCTCACCTGATATGATCCATGTTTCAAGTATTAGCTACTTATATGACCCCGGACACCTCTTGTTCTTGTTCCCATATACCCCCTGATATGTCAAACATGGGACTACGCATATACAGCCCATATACTGCCAGACACAGCTAATTTTGCAGGCATTTATGTGTATGCATTTATTTGCTTTTCGATAGGCTTTATGCCTTTATTTTTAAAATTAATCATGTGATTTATATATGGTGATTTATGTAATGGTTTTAAATGTGAGATAGTACATAACCATCACTGAGCTTATTGTGCATCTTTAACTTAAATAATATTTCACATTAATTTTGCATACACTTAATTACATTATTTACTTACACCTCCCAATGACTAAATCCCAATGACTTATTTTACTTTACCATGAAAATTCATATACTGTACGACAGGCAATAAAATTTGTTACATGGCCTTTATTGTATTTATCAATCAATATTCAAATCAACATGGCTTTCTCGCCTGCAGTAGGGGGCTTATGCAGTGACACTCGCCCCCTCTCAATGACCTGCCTCGAGTGAGAACAGAGACTTCTGCTTGACCACAGTGGTTTAAACAGTCCATGGTCTGGCCGTGCAACGTCCTTTAAAACATTTTGGGCCCTTGTCCGTACTCTTCTGGTATAGATGGTAGGGAGAGGTGCTCTGATGGTCCCTTTGGCAGTAAAAGTCAGGTGTCTGTAAAAAGAGAAAGAAAGTATATGTTACAATTGACCCAGTCCGTGAATATAATTAACTCAGCTTGTGTGACAAATAAAAGCAAACCCACAATAGCAGCCTAGATGTCAGGTGCAATAGTTAGAAGTAATGCAGATATGTATTACAGTTGTGCTCATAAGTTTACATAACCTTAGCATACACATACATTTAAAAATCATCTGATCTTAATGCCTTAATAAAAAAAAGAGAAAATCCAACCTTTAAGGAACACTTATTTATTTACGATACATTATTCATTCACAAAGAAAATTGCTGTCCTTAAAGGTTGGATTTTTCCTAATTTTTTTAATTAAGGCATTAAGATCAATTTCCAAAAGTATCATACCTAGTTGCAACACTGTCTGCAGAAGCTCTTTCCTTCTTGCTTAAACCACCTTTCTGATGCCTAACATAGATCCTCCCCCAACGTGCAGTGCCAGCCTCTGGCTCCAGGCTGGGACTTGCTGGATGGCACCTAAAAAAATAAAACAGCAATTGCTATACATTATGTTATTGTTGATTAAGATAAAAATCAAACATTAAAAAATAAGTTGGTAAGTCAATCAGGTGTTCAAACAAAATGATAATTACCTTATGAAGGCACCCTTGCCACCATCACCATCAATGTTAATTATTGATATCAGTTTATTTGTGAGGGTTTCAGTTTCTGTAAATAGAAAATAAGATTTAACTAAATTATGATTATGCTCAGTTTGGCATATATTCAACACATTATTTACATTACCACCAACATAATGGTAAACATGGCTAAACTTCAAAATTCAAGACTATTATTAAAAACGACAATAATGATGATTAGTTCCTGTATTAATGCATTACATTGCACATTTGTCAAACAAATTAGAGTGTGCACAGTGACATAGCCCTCATTCAAAACACACAAACACTTACAGCATGTTGAGGGCAGCAGCCATGGCTTCCAGACATAGTCAAGTAGGATGTAGTAGTAGCAGGACAGACCGACTTTGCCCTGGTCTGTTGATGGAGCCCACTACAGTCATAACAACAAACAGACACATGAAAAAAGAGGAGAAACTAAACACAGCAACAGACACAAATACATGCACACACATTATAATGTTATTTGCTATTCCACGTGTGTGTGTCTGTCTGTCTGTCTCTACCTGGTGAGTGAACTCTCTTGCGGGATTGAAACTTCTTTTGTATGGAAGTGGCACACATTTGGAATATTCCAGAATGCACTCAGTGTTCTCAGGGAAGCAGTCCTCACAACTCACTGCCTGCAAACAGAGAACAGAGGGAAATTAAGATTAATAAATTGCAAAATAAGCTTACACATAACGTGAAAAGACTATCACTGAAGCACTAATGCCCTCACATGCATCTTAAATAAACACATGCCTTGGCACAAGTCAGGTACAACCAAATAAGGGCTATGAAATGAAGAACATTTTGCCTAATGCTACCCATACATCAGAAACCTTTGACAAGATTTGGCTTTCAAGCTTTACTCAAAAGACTACAATCTTTCAATAATCTTACCCAAATCTGGTCAAGTCTTCTGGTGTAAGGATGGCTTAATATAACACTATACGTTACCCTTCACAAACTAAAGATCCCTTCACTTGTCGGCATCATATTGAGGTACATCAACCCCCTGTTCACGTTAGCCTGCATAGTCATTAGCAGCCACTATTAATGTAGCTTCTAGAAGTTATATCGGAACTCCCCCTATTTCCACCGGTCCCGTATTTCCACCGTCTTGCGTGTATGTGTCACTTAATATCCATTTCTATACAAACCAAGACAGCGGACTCCTATAGAAACGCAACCACCCACAACATAGGTGTATCTAAATTAGCTATGTACCAAAAATGACATTTTACTGTGACTCGAGGAGCTGTAAACAGTGTTGTAAGGCTGCGTGTACACAACCGCTTGGAGCTCCAGTGGAATTTTAATTTCACAACGAGAATTCTCGGTCTAACCGCCCATGTGCCATTGAAACGGTGTAAATAGGCTTAACCCATCAGGCCAGCACTATAACTCCGAAGCGTGGTAAACAAAATCGGATATTTCAGGCAGTAAATCCTCCCGTTAAGAACCAAACCAGATTTTGTTCAAATCTACACAACTATGGCTACTGAAAATGTAAGGTTCATTTAGTAAATGTTATTTTGAAGTGTTAAAAACATCGTTGTTTTAGAATTTCTGAACAAAAGTGGTGATAATTGGGGGTGTTACGATAGTTAGGTTAGCTAACCTACTCGTGCCTAATAGCCTTGGCCATTTCATTCAAACTAAAACTTTACATCCATAACGAAATCTCAGACAGACTTATTGTTGAATATGATATTACTACCATTCCAGATATTCCACACAATGGTAAAGTTAGTTATTGGAAAAGTTAACATTAACAGCTAGCTAAGCGAAGCTAAGCGTTATTTATGTTAGCTCGCAAGCTAGCAAACGTTAGCTGATTCTAACATGACGGTTAACAAACGGTTTTGGTTAACATTAATGCTAAAAACAGTATTTTCCTAATTAATTCCAGTTTTCAATTGGCATACAAAAGTACTGTAGTTCTTACCTTGGATATGATGACGGCAGAGTTTGTACAGCTTGCAGTCAGATGCATGACAGAAAAGTGACGGTTGAAGGAGTTCGTTGAAAAGTCAGTCAGGGGTGGGGGATGGGTATGCTGTGTGTGCGCATGCGCTTATCGAGAGGTAAAACAAGAAATCGTGGAAATTATTAGGCCTGCATATTTTAGTTACATTAAAATGACTACCAAACTGATTTTGTAGAAGTGTCAAAACATAGTAGCCAAGTGGACTATTACTACTATTCTGATTATTAACATTATTGGTTCTCATATAGTTTGACGTCAATTTCATTTGAAGCCTTGTTCCTTAATTAAATCAACATTGGTTTATCAGTCACCCACGTTTTATAGACAAGTTACAACATGATTGATCCATTGTTACGTTGGCCCACAAGGAAGCTTGTAATGTTAAAATAGTATGAAATTATAGATGCTCAACTTTAACAAGTTTAATAAGCCTTTCTTATGTGTTATGGTTTGTAGCATATAGTATGTATTTATTTTCAATATAGGCTATTGATTGAATTGTTGTTTATTATTGCTATTCTTCTTAATGTAGGCCTACTTCAAATTGTTTAGGCTACTGTTAAATTTAACTTTGTATTGTTGTTATGTGGCAACTCCAGCTGAACCAAATTCGTTTTGGCAGACAGCATTGGGGAAAAGGGGAAAGCAGATAATTTAAAATGTGGACTTTATTCCTCCAACAGATCTCATGCATATTATACATAAAAAGTAGGCTAGACCTACAGCCTATAGCAACTATAAAATCTCAAAGATATTGAAATTGAACCATAACCAAAATAATTAGGTAAGCAGGCTAGCCTTGACCTGAAAAAGGTAGTCTTTACACTGTAAATAGTCTATTTTTGAATGTCCCAAAAATAGATAGAAATCAAACGGCAAATAGCCTATCAGTGATGTTTTATGGTACGTTTTGGGCGTAGGGCATGCGTGACTTAATTAGGCAGATCTTGGGCCTAGGCTAATATGATAGTCTAAGCCTATCCAAGGGTGGAGACCGACCCAAAGATATCCAGAAATGGTGTGTGTGACTTGTGATTTGGGTATGCATACCCCTGATATCTCATTGGCATATCAGGAGTCAAAATAAATCAATATTTTCACTGATTCTTAAAAGCTCAGGATATGATCAAAGATGCTCCTGATATGCTGCATGTCATAAAAAATATCCGATCAGTATATCCCCTGATTCAGAGCCTTTACTATTCAGTGTTTCCCCTACAATGTATTTAACAGCGGCGCAGCGCCGCCGCCGGATTTTCAGCGCCGCTGCAACATAATATCACTAGATTCACTTAACACACTGTAAAAGCACAATGGCCAACGTCATCTCGAAATTGTTTTCTGAAAGTCTTGAGTAAGTTAAGTGCATCAAATCCGCACTTAGCCTCTCATTATTCAGGACATATATGCGGCATGATGTGTCAGGTGATTACAAGCCCAAAGACAAGTCTGCAGCCCATATGGCTAGCCTACGTTCTGAACACGGTTACATTGTTTAGCTATCCGACTGATGGGGTCTTGCTCCGCCACAGTGTAGCCTATGGTGTCATCGTTCACT
This sequence comes from Alosa alosa, assembly GCF_017589495.1. Lineage (NCBI taxonomy): Eukaryota > Metazoa > Chordata > Actinopteri > Clupeiformes > Clupeidae > Alosa > Alosa alosa. The sequence goes on along the minus strand of NC_063210.1, from coordinate 12,288,630 downwards.
TGTAGGTTACACAATAAATAGCCTACTTATAGGCCTGGTGACAATAAAAAATGATATTAGTTATACTTCATCACAAAGCTGTTTGTATGCCGTGAATTCGCTTGTAGCCTATGCCATATGTTAAGCTTGAGCAATTCCTCTGATCCAAAGCCTGCTTTGACACATTGACACTAATGTGAAACATGCATCCTCCTCTCCTAGCCTACATCAAATAAAAGAAACCAATTCATGATTACCGAAATGAATTTAACATGGGGGGAAAAAAGTTTGTTGCGATTTAGCCTACTGTTGTGATGCGGTTCTTTCTGCTGATTGGATTTACCCCCCGTGTCGTCAACTCTGAGAACTCTTGCTCCGGCTGACAATTTTATCCAGAGAGCTGATTTCCCAAAGATGAGCCTCCATCAACATTCAACGACAAATTATTAAAACGTAAGTGATGCAATAGAGTAAACCAATGTGCTACAAGGTGTATGGTCTTAACGTTAATTGTAGCCTAGACTTGTAACGTTAGCGTAGGGCTATATGTAATGTTTGCATGGGAAAGCTAGGCGAACACAGTCTAGGCCTGTTTAAACTGTCTGATAGTTAAAGGAAATATGAGCATATGTTGGCATATACGTATAGCCTAAATTCTGTCCACTTAGCTATAATAGGCTATCACAAACAGACCTTTTCTACGTTTACGGCATTAGACAAATAGGAGCCTATATTCTCTTATCAGAAAGACATGTTCTCATAACTTCAGCGTTCTCTTGATGGTGAGACGAACGGTCGCACTTCAATCAAGTAGCCTAGGCCTTTTTCGAGTTAATTGTGAGTGAGTTGTATGGTAACTGTGGGAGTGATGTAGTGAGTATTTACTTTTTTATACGTGGGTTTGTTGTTTTGGGACTGAGAATTAGACTACAAGGAGAGCATCTGGCTACATGCATGCGTGTCAGCATTAATGGCCCCCCCACAATTCAATTCAATGCCCAGAAAAATTCTGCTAGCAGATTGGGTGTGGCCTTTGCCATTAAGACAAATTTAAATAAATTGTAAATAATCTTTTAATTATTAATGGTCATTAAATGGTTGTGCCATTTAATTTTTCTTCTATCATTTTTAACCAATAATGTAAAAGAAAGCTGAAAATGTCCACAAAAGAAACACGAAGGTATGATATAAAATTTTTAAAAAAAAAAGCGCAACAACCCCCCAAGTAATAGCACCGCTGCTGGAAAAATTTCTAGGGGAAACACTGCTATTGGTTCTGTCCCCATCCACCATCAGTGCCGTGTGCGTGCATTAGTGGTCGCTGTTATAAGACTTTTAACAGCTGTTTACTATGATAAAATCTGTCAAAAATAAAAATATTTAACAGGCTACAGAAGTCACAAAATAACAGCTTTTTTGTAGTTTAATTTGCCTCCACCACGCTGAAAAAGCTCTGGTATTTTGACACAATAATGTCAGCATGCTAAGGGTGAACCCAGCTCAAGTATTGACAGGAGTCTACCGTCAGTCTGTAGTTCACTGCTTTCATTTCCCTTTTCTGTGTGCGGTGCGACAAAAGGAGGCGGGTTTGGCCATTGTCAGGCATCTTTTACAAGTAGGCCTATTTGTCCAGTTCCTTTCTTTTGGCTGCATAGCATGGCAGTTATTAGCAGACATTTCACTACTTCTGAATTTAACTATGTGCCGTGCTTGAGGTCTGATTCTGTGAAAGTGCATGGAGTGTATGGTCAGTAAAAGTGCCTAATGATGAGTGGTGACATCAAGAGGACAGTCCAGGTTGCTGTTCTCTCGTCCCCTCCAACTCCCAGGGGGGCCACCTTCCCTGGCCAAGCGGATACGGATCTTCCCTTACCATACACTCCTTTCCTGTCAGCACTTTCCAGCTCCACCGGAAGAGAGGAGCGAGATGGTATCGAGTGCACACACACACGCGCACACACACACACACACGCACACACGCACGCACACACACACACGCAGTGATACTGCATGAAAGAACAAAAGGAAGGAAGGACAAGATTGTGTATTGTGTGTGAAAAACTAAAATAATATTTCAATAATGTAAGTACAGTGTGTGTGTGTGTGTGTGTGTGTGTGTGTGTGTGTGTGTGTGTGTGTGTGTGTATTTGTCTGGCATATGCTGTGTGAGTGTGTGAACGTATACTGTATGTGTGTATGTGTGTGCATGTGTGTGAGTGTTGGTGATCTTTCCGCTCAGCAAGCCAGGACACAAAACCACCCAAAAACCTGCTTTTTTTAGACCCCACTGCAGAAGAGTGTCCTAGTCACCCCCAGGCTAGTGACTTTTTCTGGCCACATCTGCACTCAATAGTGCCCTACTGCTCTCTGCTGTTGATCCTTGGTCTGGCCACCCAACCTTCTCATTACTGACTTACATAAGAATTCGCATTCCAAAAATTGCAGGATTCACAACACCATTTTCCATTACACAGAGTTCACGGTCAAAAAAACCTGTTACACAGATCTAGCTGGTGTGTTGTGCTCAGACTTGTTAACGAGGTTGCTGTCAGCAACTGCGTTTGACCAAGCAGAAGAACAAACCCTTTATAAAGGGTGTGTGTTCTCACCAGGTGAAGGGAGCTTAAGTTCTCTCAGCCCCTTGTAGAAGGGGGTCACTTCAGCACTTCAGCCTGGTTGGTGCTCACAGAACAGGACGCAGAAGTCAAAAGAGGAGGCCCAAGGTCTAACTAGAACCAAGGAGCAGGACCGGAGCACACAACGCTTTAAGTGTATTTAAGTATTAGTGGAAACCGACGTTTCGACGCCCATGCGTCTTCTGGGTCTCCTCTTTTATCTCAGCCCCTCTTACTAAGTGGAGAAGGTAGAGCATGCCCACTATATGCACAAACACAGGCAGTGCTGCATGACCGTGTGATGTATTGTTGCACCCAAAAATACACAGACCACACAGAGACTAAAAAGAGAGCGGAGACAGCAGACTGTGATAGGTAGAGAATAAAAGAGAGAATAAAAGAGAGAAAGAATAAAAGAGAGCAAGACAGAGAAACAGAGAGGAAAGAAAGAGAAAGAGACAGAGTGGCAGAGAAGAAAGAGACAGGGAAACCTAGAGGAAAGAGAGAGAGGGAGGGAGGCAGAGAAATAGAGAGGAGAGAGAGGGAAACCTAAAACCTAGAGAAAAGAAAGAGAGAGAGAAGCAGAGATGAGGAGAGAGTGAAAGGATGCCGAGTCCTACATTCCCATCGGCTCCCGAGTGGATTATCAAACGCTCTCACACAAACAGTGCTCTCCTCTGCCAACCCACTGAGCCACCCGCCACAGCTCATCACCGACCTGCACATCAGCATCACCTGCAGACACCACGAGACCGACACACACCACCAGACCACCAGCGACCTGCACATCGACATCATCTGCAGATACCACGAGACCGACACACACCACCAGACCACCAGCGACCTGCACATCAACACCACACACCACACCATGAGAAGACCTCAACACACACCACCAGACCACCATCACCATTACTCTCTCTCTCTCTCAATTTCAATTAAATTGAGCTTTATTGGCATGACAAAAAAATACAATTTGTACATGTACGTAGTACTCTCTCTCTCTCTCCCTTTCCCTCTCCCCCCATCTTTGTCTCTCTCTGTCTCTCTTTCCCCATCTCCATTTCCATCTGGTTAACACGTTGTATTTATGAAGATGTATGTGGGGGTCTAACCGGATGTTGGCACTGTTGTAAATGCATCATGACTCAGTGGTATGAAAAATGATTCAAGAAATGGGTGTTAAAGCTCTCCCTCTCTCCCTCTCTCTCATATCTACTGTATTCCTCTCCTCTCTCAACCTCAGTTCACCATCTCCCTCTCTCTCCCTCTTATCTATTCCTCTCGCCTCTCCCTTCACTCACCACATCTAGCTCATATTTATTCCTCCTCTCTCTACCTCCGTTCAACATCTCTCTCTCTCTCTCTCTCTCATATCTATTCCTCTCCTTACTCCTCCAAGTCACCAATCTCTCTCTTCACCTTGTTCTCCTTGTGTTTTGTTTGTGCTCTACCTTCACCCCCATTTGACACTCTGATTGTTTTACTTCTCTCCTCCTCACTCACCTCCTCTCCTCAGCTCTTTGATTTACAAATCCCACGTGACTCACTCGTCCTGTGATTCCCGTCTGTCTCTTCCCTCTCTACTCCCTCCACCCCACTACAGCATGTCCAGCAATAGTCCAGCTTGACTCTCTCTCTCTCTCTCTCTCTCTCTCTCTCTCTCTCTCTCTCTCTCTCTCTCTCTCTCTCTCTCTCTCTCTCTCTCTCTCTCTCTCTCTCTCTCTCTCTCTCTCTCTCTCTCTCTCTCTCTCTCTCTCTCACACACACACACACTCTAACTGCTGCCTCAATTCGCCTACAGCAGTCCACACTAGCAGGCTCCACCCCTGAGGAACTTATTCCCACCAATCAGATCACTTGTTCACCCCCAGACCACACCAACTACTGTGTTGTGGTATATAAGAGAGGGCCAATGCAGCAGCGGTGTGTGTGTGTGTGTGTGCACATGTTAGTGAGCAGTCAGCACTTTAAGCACTGCAGGGAGAGGTTACACGGGGGTACACTGTACTCAGTTACCAGCACTAAGTTGCACTAAGCACTACCTGCCTCTGTGTGTGTGTGTGTGTTAATTTCTATATATATATGTCTTGCATGCCAGTATGAGGTGTTGGTATAAGTAAAAATCAATATGTCTGTGTGTGTGTGTGTGTGAGAGAGAGAGAGTGTGAGAGAGAGTGTATGAATGCGCCTCTAACGTTTTTTTCTGTAAACGTGTTTTTACGTTTATTCTGATCTTCACTTGCTGATTTCAATAAAATCACAGTGCATTTCTCTATCATCTCTCCTCTTGTAGGTCAATACTGTTTGCACAGTGATTTGATATACTGTATTGAGCTAACTCCTGTAGTGGCATGCTAAGTTAGTATAAGTGTTAGTATAATTTGTATTTCAGTATATTTAGCATATTCTTTATCTTCTACTGTCCTTACTGCTTAGTTGTGTTTTTATATTATATACTTTAATTACTCTTTCTGCTGTTAAAGAATGTGTGTGTGTTGTATGTATGCTGCTGCTGAGACCTTGAATTTCCCCTGGGGATCAATAAAGTATCTATCTATCTAAGTTGGACAGATGCTAATGCTAATGCTACATTTGCTATGCAGTTTGCCCAGATGGGAGCATCTGCTGCATGAAGTACTGATGGAATAGGAGAGAAGCACCTCGCTGAGAGAGAGAGAAACACAGGTGTGTAGAGACAGGGACATTGGAGAGATGGGAGGAGAGAAAGATAGATTTGAGTTAAAAGACAAGAAAGAAAGAAAAAAAACAGAAAGAAAGAAATTAACCAGTGATGATAAAAAGGCAGAGTGAAAGAGAAAGAGACAGGTTTGAAGTTTAACACAAAACAGTATTTAGGTATCTAAACACAGCAATAGCATCTATGTATTACAGCCTCAAACTAAAAACATACAGACCATACAAACATGGAGGGGAGAGAGAGAGAGAGAGAGAGAGAGAGAGAGAGAGAGAGAGAGAGAGAGAGAGAGAGAGAGCCAGCCAGGGTTATGTGCAGCCAACGGCTACTGCAGAGCCTGTCTGATAGTGTCACTGCGATGGGAGATGGAGCAAATGACCTGAGAGGAGAGAGGGAGAGAGAGTGGAGGCAGAGTTAGGATGTACAGAAGAGATGGAGAGAGAGTGGAGGCAGAGTTAGGATGTACAGAAGAGATGGAGAGGTGGGAGAGGAAGGAGGAAAAGGGAAGCAGTGACAAGAGAAAGACAGAGATGAAGAGAACACAGAGAGAAAAGGAGAGGAAGAAGGGACAGAAAGAGCAAGACAAGACAAAGAACAAGACAAAGACAAGAAGCGCTGAAAGAGAAGAGGGGGATAGATGAAGAGGAGAAAAGATAGTAGAGATGCAGAAAGAGAGAAAGAGGGGGAGGAAGAGGAAGTGCAAATCTGGCACTGCAGCCTCACTGTGAGTTGAGCAGATGGGCTGTTTAGAATCTCACCAGGGTGGAGAGGTCCGCAGAGGCATAGGAGTAAGAACATAGCCCTACACTTGACATACAATATACACTTGAGCATCACTGTATTATGTTTCATGATACAGTTTTGAAAGAAAAGAGAAAAATCTCTGTATTGATTCTTTTTACCTCTGCTGAAGTGGTAAAGTTTGTCTGTTTAGCCTGATTTTCATGAGACTTGGAAACAAGGAGAAGTGTAGCATGAAGAACCTGCTAAATTTTTGAACAGCTTGACTTTCATTTTAACCAACATGGCCAAAGCAAAGGTCTGTGATCTCCAGTGCTTTTACTTAAAGCAACACCAAAGACTTTTTGTACCTTGAAATAATGCTTTCAAAATCATTTCAGTTGTTCATCAACTTCTAACAGGGTGAATGGCACTTCTGCATTTGCTTCGCAGCCCTCTATCGGCTATAACCGCGCTATGTAAGTTTCCCAGATCTGGTAGCGGATCTGTAGTTTGATGGAATGCGACATAAGGAACTACAAATCTGACTTGCTTCTGATGTCGCAATACATCGTACTTTCATAAAATCATGCAACATACTCTACCTTGTCTGTGGACATTGTTATTTGCAAAGCCAGTGCTAGATAAACAAATAGCGTGCGTGCGACAGAGGAAAAGTGCTTTGGTGTTGCTTTAACAGATCATATATTGCAATATTGTAAATCAACCTCTCCATCATGATATGGATTCCATCACCAAACTCTTCCCACATCCTCATGTATAGGAAAATGATGGGCATTGGGACTCATCATCACAAAGTTTATGACCAACTGTGCAATACATTTGAGGTTCCTCTCACCAAAACAAGCGATCACCACTGTGGCATTGCAGTAATGGACATCACTACTATAATATTCAGCTAATACCAATTTATAACACTCTAGATTACTGCTGCCACCACCACCACCCACACTCTCTTCCTTAACCCAAAATGAATCTGCTTTTCCTCCTCATAAAAAACTCCACCAATCTCTCACTGTCTTTCATTGCTCTCTCTTTCTCTAGTGAAGGACATAACAGGGGGGCCTGTGACTAATGTCTGCACTACTATTCCCTCTCTCTCAGGTCACCCATCAGAAGACATTAAAGAAATGCACTAAAACACAAGATCACACACGGACAGTCTCACACAGATGCACACACACGCACACACATGCTCCTTTGCAAGAACACACACACACACACACAGAGATAAGAGTGCATACACACACACAGACACAGACACACACACACACACCCTTCTGCACCCTTTTCAAGAACACGTTCATACACACAAAGATAAGAGTGCACACACACACACACACACACACACACACACACACACACACACACACACACACACACACACCTGTCACAACTAAAGAGTGCTTCAAGTCATTCACTTAAGGAAATGAGACCAATTACAGTCATTCACTCACTACTCGCTTTAAAACAAATGGAATTAAAGCTGCCGAGTCAGCCACTCTTGACCCCTAACCAGTTGCAGGCTCTCAATGCTCTAATAACACACAAACACGCTGTTTCACACACACACACACACACACTGTTTCACACCAGCACATAACACTTTAGCAGAGACATTCATTCAGAGCTAACCAGCATAAAGGCAAAAAAGCAAATAAAGTCTAAAATCTTAAATGAACGCTAAATGATGTAGGCTGATTTAGGCTTATTTGGCAACACGTTGCAGTGTTGTCCAGGCTTTTTAACCTGGACGCATTCACAGGAACCTGCAACACAAAACTACATATTGAATTGTCCAAGCACAGAAGAGCAGTGTTTCCCATACAGTGACTTATTTGTGGCGGCCCACATTGACCACCACACAATGATTTTCCAGGTTGTACTAAATTGTGCTTAAATCTGGTTAGCATCATAACCACGCTGTGCTAATTTGTTAAAAACTGTTGTATTCAAGTCAATTCTGCAAACCAACCACCACAAATGGAATTTAATTCTCTGGGAAACACTGAAAGAGGTGTAAAAAAACAAAACTATGTAATGTTGCCTTAATGTGCTATTCATAAATCAATAGAATTCATAAATCCATATAAACACTGTTAGACAATTAGTCCATAAAAGAGACTTTTAGGGTGCAAGTTGCAGCGACTACACAACGCAGGTTACATTGGTGCCAGAAACAGTTCAAGTCTGATCACATGGGTTTGAGGCTTCGCACTGAGGACATGAACATAAAATAAAATGACCCTGATCACTTTTTGACCAAGACAAGACAGTTTCTACATCCTGCTCTGTTTACCTGTGGTTATAGGATTCTTGCATTGTGTGGAACTGACATTCATTCAAGTTTCATTTTTAATGGTTTGTATATATGTGTGTGTGTGTGTGTGTGTGTGTGTAATCAACCCCTACATGAGCTCTTTTGGATAAACAAATGGTCTCTGTCAAACAAATGAGTACAGATATATGACACTTAAGATGTAATGATTATTATTCACCTTGTATTTAATTCCCCGCACACAGCTCTGTCATCCTCAGGATTAGGAGTAAGAGTAGTGGAGGGAGGCTTACAAGAGCCTCACTGGGACACCTAAAGTATTAGGTGACTCATCACAGCAAAACACTAGGAGAGGAGAAGGAGAAGGGAGGGGGGGAGAGAGAAGGAATAGAGGAGAGGAGAGGAAGGGGTGGAAAGGGGGTAAAGGTAGGATAGAAGAGAGGAGAAAGATGTGGAGGAAGAGAGAAATAGAAAGGGGGAGAAGAGAGGAAAGGGATGGAAAGACAGAGAGGAGAGGAGGGGAGAGGAGAGGGGGAAGAGTAGAGGGGGATAGAAGGGAAGGAGAGGAAGAAAGGTATTGTAGGGGAGATGAGAGGAAAAAGAGGGGGAGAGGGAGAGGAGGTGAGTGCGTTTGTGAAGAGGAGAGGAGAAGAGAGGATAGGAGAGGAGAGTGTTTCTGTATCACCACTCATTAGTGACAGCACCACTAGCCAATATATCCTGACACACACACACACACACACACACACACACACACACACACACACAGTCATCAGCATGCGTGATTTTAATTAATCACACTTACAGGGGCCAATCCTGTCCCACTAGGCAGGCAGCTGAGCCCTTATCTGCAGCCATGCCAAGACCACTGGCCAGATTGCGCTAGAGGAGAAAGCCCATTAAGCAGCCAACCATCCAGCTGCTGGACTGGGGTGGCAATGTGGGCCGGAGGTCTGGGCAATAAGGAAAATGACCCGGTGTGGCCATGGAACTTAAAACACACATAAACATGTTCTGTCCGCGTATGGCGGAGTTCACTCTCGCATCCATATCACACACACAAACATGAAGCAGAAAGGGAATATACTGGTATGATAAAAAATCAGGATACACACAATCCAGTGGAAGATTTATGCAGAGGACACACATACACATACACACACGCAGACACACACACACACCACGAGGATTCCGCATATATCTGCATCAGTGCACTCCGATATGAAAATAATAGTAAAATCCTGTGGTTGGCAAGTTGATATAGAGACTAAATACAAACAGTGGAACAGTTCAAAGCTATGGGACTTTAGGGAGGGGGTCTGGATGCACATGCATGCGCGCATGCGCGCACACACACACACACACACACACACAAAACAAGAAGCTTCACAAGACATCAATTATTGTATAACATTTTCATAATGAATCCCAGAGAGAGAGATAGAGACACAGGAGAAGACAAGACAAAAGAAAGGTGAGGGTAGAGGGGCTTAATGCTTTGTTTTCTGTGTGTGTGTGTGTTCATACTGTACATATGCGTGTGTGTGTGTATACATATGTGTGCGTCTGTGTGTACATACAGTTAAGAACAAAATTATTCTACCCCTGGCAAATATTGATTTAATGTTGATTTCCTCTTGACCAATATGTTTGCTCTCACTGAAAATGACACTGCCACTTGTCAAAAGGTTGTAAGACAATGTGGGAGAAACATGGAATCAAAAAATGAAGCGTTTCCATCTTTATTAATATTTTTATGAAAAATGGCATGTCCAAAATTTTTCATACCCCTTTTAAATAATCAATGGAAACATCTATATTTGCATTCACAGCTTTCAAAATGTGTGTGTGTGTGTGTGTGTCGTGTGCATATGTGTGCGTGTGTGTGTGTGTGTGTGTGGGAGACAGAGGGATGAGACAAAAGAGGTTACTCAGGGGGAAGATCATAAAGGGAGGAAAGAGTGGGAAGGAATGAAAGACAGCGGGACCTCGTGGGCGGCAGCTCGTGCACATGAAAGGATCTTTCAAGGCGCTACGCTGATCACAGCGCCTCTAATAGCTGTCAGGGATGGACAGATACATGGCTGGACAGACCAGCCCACCGTCCCAATAATATCACAGATAGAAACATGGCTGGACAGTGGAACTTCTCGACCATCACAGGTAGAAACATGGCGCATAGCTACCATCATGACCATCAGATGGAGAGAATAATGGCTGGACACCGAGTGACCATCACAACTGGTGGAGATGGACACATGGCTGAACATGCACCATCATGGAAACATCACACAGAGACATTCAGATTAAGAGCTCCCAAAAGCATGGCTTCAAACATAACCAGACAACTGTGCTCCCCAAGACATCCAAGCTCATAAAATAACCATGTTCGAACTATATCCGAGATCTTTATCTGAGATGTACAACTGAGATCACTGGATAATAGTTACACCGAAACCCTTTTAAAAGACCCTTCAAAAAACACAATGTTTCATGGGTTTGCGGTTATCTTGACTTTTTGTGACGCTTTGTGACCCAAGGTCTCACTTACGATACAACTTTGTTAACCTTGCAAACACCAAGGGCAGCACAGTGAGCACTGGTGTCATCTGGGAATATATTGGGAGATGCCTTTCTGAAAAAAGCTTTCCTGACATTTTTGGCCGATTAGTCTGTCCTGGATAACAGAGCTACAAAATGCATAGCCTGAATGGGAGTGTTTGTTGAGTTCATCTGACCTACACCTGACCAGACAACATCAGTTGAAGATGATTCCAAACAGCTACCTAAAAAAATGTCTATGTCTAACCCTATGTCTTTCCGCTACAAGCACGCAAAGCTGCACGTCATGAGTGTTCACTCGTCAATCGGAGGCGCCTTTTGCTTTCAACATTAAAGAGCAGTCAGTGGGATTAAAATGTGACACCCTTGCTCTCTCGTATCACTTTAAGGCAGCTCCTAAAGCTTGCATCTACGTAGGCCTACCAGCCATTCAGTTTGCAGAAAAAATGCTCTGAGAGCATCTTTGGATGGCACATCCATACAGAGTCGTTGCCACTTTGCCTCTGGCTGGAGGTAGCATGGTTTTGAGAGCATTGGGCACAGGCCTTTGGCCAGGGTTCAATCTCAGCTTTATGTGTAGCGTGTCCAGCGCGCAATTAAGGTTACATAACACAAGTCAGAGGTAAACAAACTAAAATTTTATTTGCACTTTGTAATTTATTGCTAAGATATCTAAACAGGATGGATCAAACTCACACCCCAAAAGTCAAGACATTTAAATCAGTACGCTTGAAAAAGCAAAAGTTTACAACCATCAAGCAGAGAAGGACGCTAACATGGCTGACCACAGGATAGCATTTGTATTTGAATGACATTGTGATTCATAACCGTGCCATAACCGTAACGGGATAGCATTTGCATTTGGAGGACATTGTTGCGCTAGTGGCCCTGACAGGTCTAGTACTGAATTGGAAAACTGACTTGAAGCATCTAAATGAAACATGTGTTAGGTACTCCTATGGATCCAATCGCTCCTCAAAGCCCTCTAGATGTCTGTTCTCTGTGTGTATGTGTGTGTGTGTTAATTCAAAGCAACATGTGCACACACACACACACACACACACTCCCCTTTGCTGGAGCTGTGTGTTATGTGCTAGATTATATCACTCCACATGTGCGTCAACATCGATGGGAGAATACAACACAGCAGCAGAGAAGGCGGTCAGCAGCAACAAGACAAATTTGTCGGATCACAATTACAGAGGATTAAAGAGCCGTGGGTTCCTGCCAACTGTGCTGTTGGGACAGCAGCCCTATAACTCGGCCTGAGAATCGCATCGATTTCTAAACACTTAGCTCTGAGATATGGCACAGACTACGCAGATTAACTTCACATAAGGCTACAGGTTGGGACAAGGTTTAAATAAGCAGTACAAACACATGTTGGATTGGTGTGTTTGTGTCTGTCTGTCTGTCCGTCCTTGTCCACAGTTCTGTGCTTTTTTTAAAAACTTTATAAGCCTCTTTATGTGAGTCTATATTTATATTTAAGTTAATGTGTCTGTGTGAACCTGCGGGATGTACATTGTGGTACCAGGTAAACATGTTATCTATGCATGTATATTGTGACTGAATACAGATACTCAAGTGTGCATGACATAATCTGTGTCTATGTGTGTGTGTATGTGTGTGTGACTGTGTTTGTGTTTGTGTTTGTGTTTGTGTGTGTGTGTGTGTGTGTGTGTGTGTGTGTGTGTGTGTGTGTGCGCTAAGGGTTGGTTAACTGCATTGCTGCTGTCGGAGTCACACTAAGTATTCCAGGAAAAATGCAGAGCTAAGCAGAACCGCAGGGGCTGACAGTGTGTGTGTGTGTGTGTGTTTGTGTGTGTATATGTGTGTGTGTGTCCACGGCGAGGGTAACATCTCTACCTGTCCCCTCTATGTGTGATGGGTCTGGGGACTGTGGGGTCATAGCTCTCAGCTGCCCTACACTACAATGCACACCTCTACTCGCTCTTTCTCTCTCCCTTCTACTCTTCACCATCTCTTATTTCACTCTCTCCCTCTGACTGCATGTTTTCAGTCTACCTACCACATTTCTCTCCCTCTCCCTCTCTCTCCCAAGGTGTTAGTTTCTGCATTGTGGACAATAATCTCAGAACACTTCTCCAGACATGTATTTCGCTGGAGTGTTGATGATGCAACAGATGAACACCAGTGGAATGAGGCATCTGTCACTATGGCAGCTGCTCTCGCCTTTGTCTTCACTGTCCTTGGCAATGTTCTTGATGGTTGAGAATTGTCATTTGTGCACAGGTGAATCAATGAAACATAAAATAGTTATTGACCTCGGCTACTGTTGGCTAGAGAGGAGATACGAAACCAGTTGTGCTACAGGAACAAATATCTATAGACTATAATTATGGATATGTCAAGTCAACATCATTTTGTAAAAAGCTGGCATATGCCAACAACTCGACACAAAGGCAACTTTAAGTAGCCTACGAATGCTTCAATAGCATTTTAAATTCCAGCAGTGCATTTGCCCATCACTCAGCGACACACATCTCTCAGAAATAGTACTTTGAAAAGACATTCCCAAGCATGCGTAAAATCCATATAGGTGCGTTTAATTAGTTTTTCAAAAGCCGTCATCTTCGAATCTTTTTCAAAAGCCTGTATCTTCGAATCTTCAAAGGTTCAACATGTTCTCTGACAAGTGGGCACTGACATGAATAAAAGGGTATTATATACGTCAATATCCAACAACCGGCTATATTTGCACTTAAGCAATGTAAAGTCATCATAGATTAATATCCGACACTGTCAAACTCCACCGCAGTCATGGAGCAACCCTCGCCAGTGTTAATGACCTCTGCTTGGCGGTGGAGGAGACGGAGGAGACTTTTCAAGGGGCAACAAATGTCCCATCGGAGGAACGACGCAGAACCAACTCCGAGGCTGCATTCGAACGAAGCGTCAAACGCGTTTGCTGTTCTGGTGAATGAAAGACCAGGATTTCCAAGCTTGCCGACAGTGCGGATACATTATGCGGGGAGATGTGCTAGGGTCATGCGGCATATCGCTTACCTCATATTATGAAGCATTTGTTGTCAAGACTGCGCGTGGACTTCACTCTGTCCGCGTGCGCTGTATGCGGGAAGGTTGGCGTGAAACCGGTGACTACTGCAGGCAGTTCACTGCTGGTGTTGTCGCTGCAGTCCGCATACAGATGATCGTCTACACGTCTCTACTCCGACAAGGATAGCCCCAAAAACCGAATAAAGCACTCGGTGCTGTCCAACCGGGGAAATAGTACGGTTCTAAAACGGACAGCGTCTCAGTCCATTTTTCAGTGATTCATTTTTTGGACGGTAGGACGCTGTCTTGCACACTAACTTACAGCACCTAGGACATACACTCACTCGCTCACACATCCACCCTCCCTACTGGTGCGAGCATGCCCAGTCTGGCTACACTTGAAATTGTAATCGTTTGCAGGTGCGATGGCTTATTCAGGTAAAGTCTGAAATCTTTGAACCGGATGGCTTTGAATTCAAATGCACTCCAACGTGCAGTAGCCTAACCTTAAAGACAATTAACATATAACCTGCTTTGTGGCGATGTCCTTGTTTCAGTGAACGGCACGGAATTCAGCTTTTGGTGTTGAGAAAATTAGAGAACAAATTTGTAATACTTTCTATTAATCTAATACAGCCTAGCCTAAGACGTTAATTACCTGTACCGCGGTTAATTATTGGATCTCTGCCAAACTATCATCAGCAAATCAGACAATGTCAAAATGGTTAAAAAACAGCCAGTGATTCTCATAGCCTACATGTTTTAGTACTTGGCACATGACCAGGAGCAAACGGTCCAACGGATCGGACTTCCCGGGGACATGAGAAGCTCAGTAGAGTGATTTTTATTTAAAGCCTAGTATAGAGGGTGATACTGGCGCAGGGGGTTACATAGTCTGCCCCTACTATATACAACATCAAAGGCTGTATCGGTGTCTCTACAAAGGAATTGCACAATTAACTAAGGTGTAGGTCTACTTCTGCCCACCAGACCAAGATGTGATAAAAATCCTATGCATCTTGCTTTTAACACTGCTGCTTCCTCACCATGACCCTGACAGATCACTTTGCATATTTCACTTGTAAATAGGCTAATGTGAACTGGATGGGGCAAAGGCAAGCCTAGACATGGAAAGAGCCTATCAGAGGACGCTGCGGTGGAGAAAAGTTCAACTGTGGAGGAGAGCGCCATCTGGTGGATTATTTTTGAGTGATAGCCCTGTCATGAAATGCTGCATCTTTTTTCTTAACACAACATTAAAAAAACAACTTTTTTGTTTCTCTCGTGTTTGCCACCAAATTATCCTGGTTCCCAATTGTATTGGCCTACTAGTTCGTTAAACATATTGGTCGTCTCAATCAACCCCTGACATAATATGATAGGCTAAGACTGGTTTCCCATAGTCGTTCACTGGATAGAAGAAAAAATATATAGCTTACCACGGTATTACATACGAGTAAAGTACATTTATGAAATTATGTAGCAATTATTCTGCAGGATAATCGTGGAGGACTTGGCGGCATATGGTCGTTTCATCGAAATATTTTTTTTTCCAACCAGAGGGTGGCAACTGCAGCCTGGCGAGCCATACCCAATTTGCTGCCGCTAGGGGCGCGTCTAGATTTCTAGGCTATGGCAACTGGCGAGTTTATCTAACTGGCATTTGGTCTAGACTGACCTATGGAATGACCTGTCACTTATGCCTGAGACAAATTTTTATTTGTAATGCATGCCATTTAACAATCGTCTGACAATAAAACTTGTGGTCATTGCCGGACAAAATTCCAAACGCCTGTCAAGGCGCACGGCCTAAGTCACTTAATAAGTGGCTGTAGGATAATATGAACATGATAAACTCACGCAAAACAATTTCACTGATGGATAAGTCGAGCTCCAGAATGGCTACATTATGTGATCTTTGCCTACATTTAGAGTATATGCCTTCTGTAATTAGGTGATGACGCGAGTGTTCATTACAATCCATTACATAGTAACCTGACTTCATTAGATTACCGTTCGCTTCCTATTTGCATTAGTCCTGGGACCTTAAATTTCCCCCTGGGATCAATAAAGTATCTATCTAGTCTAGTACGCATGCAATGCCAGTGTGAATTTAATTGATCACTCTTGATACATTAGCCTACCTCTAGCGCAAACTCACCTGTTTGACTCAAAGCTGGACAACTGGCTTGGGCGTCCATTTGGTCATTCCTCAAAATGAAGGGCAGGGAGAAAAACCAGTAGACTACGTGTGCTCTGTTTAATACCAGGATAAACATTAAATATTAACTCTGGATAATATATGCAATGCATTAATTTATTCAACAAGACACCTGAAAGTTTATTTTTGAAATGTATTTGCCCCTGTTGATAACTTTACATAGCTATTCCATAAAAGCTAAGCTAAGAACCATGAACTTACTGTTTATTACACATTTGTTCCCAGATGTATGCCATGAAGCAACTGCACCCCACATATATATGTATTTAAAAACAAAAAGGCATTTGAACTTTAGCCAAATTTAACAAATAAACTCAATAAAATGAGGGCTATTAAAACAGCAGACTACATATTAATTTGTTAAGGGGCGAAGAGAATAGCAGCGTGTTAACGGACACTCTTCTACAAGTTGTTGTCGCTCCATTCCCGCATGGCCTTGTAGCAGTCTCCCTGCTGCTTGGCGTTGGCTCCGCTCTCATCTCTCAGCCAGCCCTGGAACTGGTTACGGTTCTCGTTCACGGTTAGGTACTTGCCGAGGACGTCGGTGGCCTTGTGGTAGCCTTGGGTCTGCAGCTGGCCGCCACGCACGGGTCCTATCCCAGGAACAGCGGTGACGGGCTTGCCCTTCATCGACTCGGAGCAGAATGACTGATGCTTCTTTGAGGTGGAAGACATCGTTGCGTATTTTGCTATATTTTTTAATATAGATGGGTTGGACAAGAGTCGTTCAGACGCAATCTGTGGGCATACAATATCCATCCATCCATCAGTAAGGCCTGCCTACCTACCCCAATCCAACATAGGCTAGCAAACTAATTCAGTCAGGCAAAACTTAATGTTATCAGATTTACGCTTAGTTGTCTTGGTAATGCCAGTTGTAAACTTCTGAACTTAGCCTATACATGTAGGCACAAGTAACTATACAGTATTGTACTACAGTACAGTAGCCTATTGTATATTGTAGGCATTATGTAGGCCTTAGCTTCCCTCCTGGGTTAAAGTAAATCACATACTTACCTATAAGATGCCCAGGTTGCGAGAGAGGAAGATGCTGGTGACGCACGTCGTTTTTATAGTGCAGAGAAGCGCACGAAGGGATAGGGAAAATAACAGCCTCTCATCCATGGGTGTCCTAGTTGGTGGAGATTCCCCCTTTTTAAAATAATTGTAAGATAACACCAAGAACATTAAACAACGCCACATAAAACGCCACACAAGGTATAGATTATGCATCTGTCTTTTTTGATAGGTAGATTTCTTATAAAACGAAAAACGTTCATTATAAAACGAATTAACAAAGCTATATCTTCTACTGACAACTGATATGACTATGTCAACTGACTTTTCATTAGTTTCACTGTTTGCCAAGGGGCTCATTATGACTATGACTAATTGACTATGTCCATGAATATAAGCCATATAGATGGTTGCTATCGAATAGGTAGGCCTAAACATCAACGTCAAGCACAAGAAAGGTTTTTTTTTTTATTATGTGTCTTTATGAAAATGCATATTAAGAACTGGAGGAATTATCACGAACACCTGGCAACCCTCAATTAAGTTTCGGTTACGTTTCTCAGTTTCTGAGCATCTCAGCATAATGAAAAAAAACTGAAACCCACCCGGATGAGATAAGGATAAGGATGAGACTTCTTCCTATACCGCTTTCCAACTCTGGGACGCCACTATTACACTATCGACATATTTAGGCGTAGTTTATCGGACAAACCATAGACTGTATAGCCTAGGGACAAACCAATGATGTACAGTAGGCCTACGTTCAAAATGACTTGCAGCCAGGTTATGCTGTTAAATTCAGACCTATAATTTAGTTTAAAGATAACACACTTTCAAAATACATTGAGCATAATCCAAAATACAAGTAAGCTATTTACTAATTAGCCTAATTTGTTTTATGTGGAGGACAATGGGTGCCTCTCGTATGCGAAACTTATGAGGGGAAATCATGAAGTTATCTTTCATTTCTCTTCCTACTGATTCTGGAAATGAAAACGGAAATAGTTTGCCAGTGTCGACTGATCCGAAATGATCATGTAGATGTGACATAACTTCCGAATATTGATGATAACCAGCAGGAGGCGACACAATTGCTACTGTAGGTGAGGACAACTGTAATGTGTCAAAAACTCTGTACAAAAACTGTATTGAAATGCTAGGATGTATTTTCTGAAGTTTGCAAAGAATTTTACATTCTCAAATGTACAAACAATAACATCTCGGAACCTCAATAGGATCTATTAAGCATTTGTTAAGACAGACATGTCAAAGTCAAGGCCCGCGGGCCGGAATGAATTATCTACAGCCCCCGGGATAATATTTGATTAGTATCTGCTGTTTTGAGCATCAATACTCCATTCCCCACAATGCAACGGTAGCCCACGAACACACTGCGGCGCCGCAAGTGGGCCTCGGCTTCATTATTCATCAGTATTCAGTCAGGGCAGATGTCAACTTTCAGCTACCCCCTTCCCCAGTGTTGTGCCTGAACGCGTTCATTGAACGAAAGTCACTCGTTCATATGTATTTTGAGCGAACGTGAACTGAACGTACTGTATTAGGCTACTACTGCCTGATGAACGTGTGAACTCGTTCATTCTGGTGTCTGTGAACGGCACGCTCTTCAGTTTAACTTCGTTGAATAGGGTGCCAGATTTCTACAGAGCCTTCCACGCGAAAACCCGGCTAAAACACACCGTAAAAAGGCCTTAATATGGCAGCATGCAGGTCACCATTTGTCAAACTATGGGCCGCGGTCCGCAATGTGGACAATGGTCTGCAGAGTGAAATTATTCCAGGCCCATCGTCTGATAATTTGCTGCGCAATTGGTCAAGGAGCCGCGGAAACAAGAAACAAAGAAAAACATTTCTGCAATTAGTAGGACATACTTGTTAATTTGGTGTCATCAAACATAGAGGCATATAATTAAGTCGTGATATGAGCGTTTATTCAATGCATGCGTGTGCACGTTAGCAAAGCTAAGCTTCAACCTATTGGAAGGCTAATTATGAAACGACATTTAATAGAACGACGTGGATTTATGCAACTTCCATAAAAAACAGAGCACAGACTATATAAAACACTGTTTGGTATTAAGTATTAAAGTCAGCCAAAAGCTATTAATTAGTCTTAGTAAAAGATAGTTAAAGATCTCCAGATCAGTGATTTACGCATGATCTGATCCGCCAATTACCATTCACAAAAGCTGGTATTGTGTCTCCTGAATCCTTACATTCAGTCACTCAAATTAAATGTAATTAAATAACATATAAATATTCTATCAGTGTATGATGCTTGCATGAGGGAAACATCCCAAAACAACGGCACCCATATAACTGCTGTTGTTTTGAGAAGTATCTCATGCAAGCATCATGCAACAATGCAAAAACAATGAAACTATTGTAGGCCTAATTATATTTTACATTAGTAAAGCAGTACTCTGATGTGCATGTTTTCACAAACTTTTGTGAACAATCTTAGCACTTTAAACACTGTTTTGAAGTGCATGTATAGCAATATAGTATAAAAATAAAAATAATTGTGATATCATTATGATAATTTAATGGAGGGTGGGAGGAGGGGGTGGGTTCATGTAGGTGGGCACTATGACCCCAAAGTATGCCTTGACTGGGCCTCAGGTCAAAGAAGTTTGAGAAAGGCTGATGTAGACGACAAAGCAGCAAGGAGGCATCATATGATCATGACAAGGTCGGTGAGGATGGGGAAAAATCGTACATTTGTGCAAACTTTGCCCGCACTTCAGTCACAGTCATTTAATCATTAAATAAAATACAGTACACGTCTTGGTTCAATAGGTTACGTGCAGTTATTTTAATATGTTTTAATAAACATTGAACCAGTCAGGCCCTCGGCTTGTAGCAAATTTGTTTTTTTTGGCCCTCTAATGTATTTGACTTTGACATCCCTGTGTTAAGAGAAACTGTGTAGCAGAAAAGAGTTTAGGACTTTTCCATGGAAAATTTACTTTTTGTCACATCCATAACGCCAGTGAAATGCCTTGGCATTTGTATGATGTGAATGATAATTCATTTTTTGTGTATTTTTCTCATTTATGTTCTTCAGCCAAAATTAGCAAATGCTCAAATTTCATGTAATCATTCACATCATACCATACCATCACATTTTATTGGTGTTATGGATGTTACAAAAAATATAAATTTCCATGGAATTGCCCTTTAATAGATAAATAATAAATAGGCCTACATGTAGATAATAGATAATGTTATCGGAGTCAACATGCAAACGCTCTTGGATAGTCTGTGCCCCAATGCAGATTTGTTGGGTGCGGCCCAAAATTAAGTAGTGTGCCCATCTGACCGAATGTTTGACCCCTTAGCTGAGTTTGGCTCTGAGGTTTCATAATTTCTGTACCAACAGAACCTAGCTCTCATATTTGGGATAGAAGGGTTTGAAACGGCATGCTCTCAGGGCAAACTGTGGACATGGCCTGCTTGGAAGGCAAGGGGTTTTAATCTGAACAGTCTCTGCTGAATATTCTTATTTGACTCGTACACCTCAGGCTTGTAATCTTGAGCCCTAATTTTAAGGACTCCTGACTTGATTTGGACTTGGGCACTGATGACTTGAACTCTGATTCAGACTTGTGCATCAACTACTTTTGGACTCGTAAATTGGCAGAGGTGGAAAAAGTACGAAAATATTGTACTCAAGTAAAAGTACCAATACCTTGATGAAATATTACTCAAGTACAAGTTAAATACCGATCTGAAAATGTACTCAAGTAAAAGTAAAAGGTAGTTCATTTAAAATGTACTTTAAGTAAAAGTTACTTAGTTACTTTTTTTTTGGGGGGGGGTACCAGAACAACCAGTTTTACCAAAGACTTTCTAATGAGCAGATACAGCACTCAAAAAATCCTCCATAGTAATGCATGGGGTTAGTTTGTAACGCCAATATGGCAGTTGTCTACACATCATATGTCTACACATATCACAACCCTTCAAAGGCAAAAGCGTCGACATGTGAATACATTGAGCCAATCATGTGGTGTGTTGTAAAATACATTGAGCCAATCATGTGGTGTGCTGTGAAGACATCGTGCCAATCATCTGTTGTGATCTCGCTGCTGGAGCAAGATTGGTGTCGTGAAGCCTTACGCACACGCATTTCTGCTGAAATAGATGCACGATAAGTGCCCAAAAAGTGTTGCAATATGGCCGCCGAGTGGAGGTACTTGCCTGAAAAGGACGTTGAGAAATGGAGATCTATGTGAAAAATCACCGGAGTTCTCCTTTAAGTTTGAGCAGTAGTTGATTTTCAAAGTTAGTTGCACTCATCCTTGGGTCGCTTTGCAGTGAACAGTAATCCAGCACAACTGAGAGCCCCTCACAGGCAGCTGAGGCAGGCAGGCCAATATTGAGTTGCAGAGAGTTTTTTTTATATTTGGAAACGAGCAGAAGGTTCAGCAGATTAAAGGGCATCGTACTGGGGGGGAAAGTGGGAAGTATAGGGCCTCAATGGAGGAGAGGGTCCGTGAAAAATGGAATACAGGGGGCACAACATTTTCACCAGGCATTAGTAATAACTCAGGTAATCCACACATAAAAAATCCAAACAACTCCATAAGTAGAGTCATGTAATGAAGTGGAATAACACAGGGGAAAAGTATTGAACACGCTAAGAAAAAGCACTAAGGCAAGGAAAGGGAAGGAACGAGCTGGAATCTGTATAGAGAGTAGTTATCCTTTCTATCTGTGCAAATTAATATAAGCTTGGTTAGTAGCCTACATATTGATGGGCTATAAAAAGGTTTTTCATTACCAAGGTGTCACACAAGAAACATCTCATGATGGATAAAAGCAAAAAGCTCTCCCAAGACCTTTGCAACCTTATTGTTACAAAACATATCAATGAAACTGGTTACAGATGCATTTCAAAACATCAGAATCTTCCAGTAAGCAGCATGGGAGCCATTATCTGCAAGTGGAAGAAACATCACTGCATCATCAACCAGCCATGCACAGGATCTCCTCGTAATATTTCTGACCAGGGAGTCAGAAGGATAGTCAATTCCAAGAGCCAAGGACCACTCGGAGAAAGCTCCAGAAAGACTTGAAGGCAGCCAATTCAATTAAATAGTTCTGGAAGTAACTAAAGATCAGGATTCACAAGAGGGACCCCTGGAATCTGTTTAGAACAATGGGCCAAAATCAGACCTGATACTGCGACCAATAAGTTTTGTCATACAGGAAATGTCTTGAAGCTGTCTTTACAAAGGCTTTTCCACAAAGTATTGAAGAAATTTCAGTAGGCACGTTCAATACTTTTTTCCTGTGTCATTCCACTTTAATACACAAAACTCTTATGTTTGGATTTTTTATGTGTGTTAATATAATGAAGTTTAGGCTAATTACTGAAAAAAAAAAAGCGTTCAATACTTATTTCCACCATATATTTATTTTACCTGAATATTTTAACTTCCAAATTAAATGTCAAAATGAATGTCAGATGTCAGAAATTTAAAGTTTGACTGACTGGAGTTTTTCGGACACTGGTGTGAGTGTGACCCATCATAAATGAGGCATACAGGAACCAGAACATATATGTTGCCTCTTTTAACCCAATTCCTCTCTGCCATGCAAAACAAGCTGAAGCAGCTTGTAGGCAAAACACTGTCTGCTTTTTTTTACAATATGGAATACTACTTGGTTTGAAAAAAAATAAAAAATACAAAGCAGATTTCTTTTCCCCTCTTTCATCCCTATTTGCTACCTTCAGTTGGTTGTTGTTGCAATCAGAAATGATCTACATGTTTTATTCTGTATTGAGTGACATGAGATCCAGTCACAATGGCGCATGTGGATGTCACAGTCACCTGAACCAGTTCAATTGAGATCACCAGTCCACTTGAGATCACCAGATCAGACCACCTAGGCCACATGTGACAAAATACAACGTCATAACAGGGCCTAAGGTGAAGTGTTATCATTCTCTCTAATTGCAGCCATTAGTAAGGCATTCCGTGCCATGTCTTTGTCTCTGTGTCCTGTCCCTTAGATTGCATCCACATTGAACTCGCTGACTGATTAAACATGATAAGGTCAAAATTATTGCTCAAAGTAACCTTCAGTACTAACAGCTGACATCAATACTGACTATATTGCCAAATCTAGGTCTGATCTCAAAGGTAGGCTAACACTTTTGACATAGAACCTATTGGGTAGGCTTATGCTTATGCTATGCTTATGCTATGCTTATATGGTGACATGCATTTCCCATTTTTATGTACGGGTATGTATTGTAGGCTGTGTATTTTATATATCTCATATATTTGTGAGCTGAGCCCCATATAGGCTTGTGTGTTGCAGGTGTGTACTAGCTTGCAGGCATATATTTTGAATTAAGTGTTTGTGGGATTTAGCATTTTACCAAGAAACTTTTTTTGTTGCCGTATCAATTTAGAGGGCTGCAACTATGTGCCAAGATTCTTGCGTGTTTGTACAGGGCAAGAGACAGTAATAATGAAGAGGTTACGACCTTGTCCAGTCTCTTGATGATGATGTACAGTAAGTATTTGTTGTTTTCCCTAGCTTAAATAATAAAAAAGAAATCTTTCACTGTTTCATGGCTGTAAGAAATCACATTCTCATGCAGCACCTATGCAGCTGATTAGAGGTGACTAAAGATTATTTTCAGGGTCCTCTCCGGTCTGTGTCCTTCATTGCAGAAGTCAAACCAGTGGAGTAGAGCAGTTGTTCTTGTCACACAGAATTACAATTACAGGCCCAGTCCCTGCCCTGTCACTGCAAGCGCTGATCATCCTTAAGCACACTATGTGGATTTTTGATTTAGTTTTTTTTTAGTGTTTTCTTATTTTCTTATCTTCTACTGTCTCTATTGTACAGTGGAGTTTTTTTTATATACTTATATTTACTTTTTCTACTGTAAGTGCATGTTGTGTGTGATGTCTGTATGAGACCTTGAATTTCCCCTTAGGGATCAATAAAGTATCTATCTCTATCTTCCGTAGAGTGGAGCCCTCCAAGTTTGACAAGATGTGTGTGGTATCTCTGTTTTATTTGTCAATGTAGAATTTGTGCTATTTGCATTTTATACCTGACTTTGACTTCAACAGGAGAAACAATTCTATGTGGCATTATGAATGAGCTCGTCAAGCTTTATAAAAATCGTCCACACGCACTGGCAAATATTGTGTTATCAACTGAATTTTGATGGCTGCTTGTGGATTTGGCAAATCGCTAGGCAATGTATGCAAATTGGGCCAAATGCAAGTATTACAAATTTCAGATTTGTAGCTCAAATGGATATTTAGATATTGACATGGAACAACAAGAGGTATTAACTAAAATGTTTTTGATCATTGAATACCAGAAACAGCTAGCCTGACGAGCCAGACCCACATTAAAATGTAGCTCTGGGCACTCACCGTTCGCAGTGCTCAGTCCGAGGGGCGGGATAATCAGTTGTCTTTCAAATTCCCTCTGCACGCAGCGGCAGCGCTGTGAGTCCCATGCGTTTCCCACCAGCGGAGCTAGTTGGCTAGTTCAAACGTTTGCCAACTTAATAAAAGCTTAACTCGGGTCACACTGTTCGCCAACAGCAACATCCATCTTATTTGTTTTCAAGTAGCAGGGAATTCAAGCCAAACCGTTGCAACTCTGCCATCAATCATTATGTTAAGCCCACCTAACGACTCTATACACGATTTCATTGGCCTGATTGAGTTTCGATTTCTGGAGCTCACAAGCCAACGGAGAGTTGCTAGACTAGCCCTGGCAGCAAATGTAATTTGTAATGTAATTTGCTGCCGCTAGGGGCGCGTCCAGATTTCTAGGCTAAGAAACAGCTGGAATGCTATTGTTTTAAGTCTCTTCACAGACACCAATGCATCTTGACTGTGGAGAATTTATTAAGGAACAAATGCTATGTTTAATGACTTATGTGTTTTTTCTTTGTTCTCTGATTAGCCAACTGATGAAGGAGGTGAGATGGTCAAAGGGATGAAGGTTGGAATTGTGATGGTCACAGTAGATAGTCCTGCCAGCCTTCTGCCCAAGGAGGTTATTGATGTGGCCATGGTTTTGGAGGAACAAATTGTTCATGACCTGAAGGATGTGGCGTACACCTTTGCTCTTCACATTGGTCTGCGCTACACTCTGAACATTGATTACCCTAAGGAGCAAAGGTACACTTTTTTAAGGTCATCCAAAAAGTTGTAATGAACATTGGTGGAGACACATGCTCACAAACACACCACACAACACAACACAAACACACAAATCTTGTTAATGATTTGTTAAACGACTGAGGTTTTATTTAGCACATCACTATATCTCAGTTGCTGTTGGCATATCATGTTCATTGCTAACTTACATTTTCATGGAGTTACAGAACCAAATCTTTCGCTTCTATGACTACCCTCCATGGTGGTATAATTTGCGGCCATGTTGACCCCCCATTCCACCTCGGTGTGTCTAAAAACAACAGGCGTTCCACCATAAAGGCGCGATATATGCCGAATGCCAAATCGTCCAGTGTAAAAACGGCTACAGATGTGCTCCTGTGAAGTTTTTTATTTGTTTGTTAAATCTGCGTCAATTACATTGTTCTCACTCACACACAAACTAACACACATGCATACACACACACACACATAAACAAACACATGCACACACGCACGCACAGACACACACACATGCATACATATGTTCGCACCCACAACCACACACACACACATAAACACACATGCGCACACACACACATGCATAGGCATGCACACACTCACACGCATGCAGGCACACACATAAACACATACACAAACACATACACTCACATACGCACACGCATGCATGCACACACACACATAAACATACACACACATGCACACACATGTATGCACACACACATAAACACACACACGCACGCACAGGCATGCACACACTCACACGAACCCACGCACACATACACACATAAAGACACACGCACACACAGGCACGCACTCACACATACGCACACACACACACTCATACACATAAAAACACATGCACACACACACACACATAAAAACACACGCACACACACAGGCACGCACTCACTCACACATACATACGCACACACACATGCACACACATACGTAAACACACACACGCACACACACATATAAACACACACACACATACACACGCACACACACACAGTGATGGGAATAATGGCGTTATAAATAACAGCATTACTAACGGTGTTACTTTTTTCAGTAACGAGTAATCTAATTGATTATTCTTCCCATTTTAATAATGCTGTTACCGTTACTGCCAAAAATGCAGCGTGTTACTATAATTAAAGCTGTTTTTTTTTCATTAGACCAAAATATCTGAGCCGAGGGGCAGACTTTTTTAACTGTTCTTCCTTGGTTAGTGGGCAGTGCATGAGACAAGCCCATAAATGCTGACGATTGGGTGAGGTTGAGTAAAATTTCATGGTAAGCTAATCAGAGGTAGAGTTGGGCGGATGTTGGAGAGCATGCATAGTCGGACACACAACGAACAACACAAGCGAGTCAGTGAGTCAACGAGAGACAGGTAGGCTATGGCGAGCCCCAATAATCCAAAAGACGCTTTCTCTAAATTAAAGTATAGCCATTACTTTCCCCTCCAAGAAATGAAAGGAACGAATGTAATCGTGAATAGCACATTATACCCTGGGCAATTCAAACTTGACACCATGCCACAAAACCTAAGCAACTGAAGCTTGATTTTAAGGCCCCGAACTGAGCAAACAGGTAGCCAGATATGTAGTGGAAGATATGCTGTCATTATCTACGGTTGAGTCGGACTTATTCAGGGCACTAGTTGCCAAAATACCGGTCAGAGGGAGAGGGTCAGAGGAGGGGTAGCCCTACCATGTTGAAAGACGTTTTCGAACTATATAGACGGCCAATATACTTGAGGGGCAATAAATATCAAAAGTTCCAAAACATTGTGTTATTTGTATCGATCCACTATATAGGGCCTAAACATAATATCTACATACATGGTATTTGATTGGAGGCTAGTCTCACTTTGTCCCACAGCAACATTAAAATAGTTTAGATTTGTGTACATTGTTTCTGTTAATAATGTATTGTAAGTGTCCATTTCATTATAATATTCAGATGGTGCATGGGGTCATATTTGAGGTGCATAGGGTCACATTTGAGCATTTAAAATGTACTTGAAAGTAACGCAATAGTTACTTTCTGAAGTAACTAGTTATTTTTATAATTTGTAACTGAGTAAGTAATTTAATTACTTTTTAAAAGTAACTTGCCCAACACTGCACACACAGGCATGCACACACACACACAAGCATGCATGCACACACCCAAACGCACACACACACACACACACACACACACACACACACACACACACACACACACACACCTCATTACCCCCCACACACACTCAAAAGGGAACACACACACACACAGACACACTCACACAGAAAAGCACACATATACACAAAAGCAAACACACACATGCACACACTCATTTACATACACAAGAGTAGGGGATGAAGTAGGAGATAAATTGTCAAGTGTGATTTATTTTTTGCAGAGAGAATGTGCAGGACTGAGCTGCGCTCATATTGTGGACTGCTATGCGGTACATTTAGTTTATCACTTTGTCAGGAAGATCAGAAAAGAAATCGTCATAGTAGTTGTGTCTACTAATTTATCACTATTTGCCTGGGAGAGAAGTGATCTACTACTGTGCCACACATTTGCCTTAGTTCCAAGACAACTATTGGCTATAACATGATGGAGAGGCATTGTGATTTACTAATTTCTGGCACAAATCAGCTTGATATCCATAGGCACCCCAAATTCATAGAGCAGAGGCATGATGGTGAGTTTATTAAATATCTGTGTGTAATGAGTTTCTTAAATATGTGCATGCAATAACTAATGGACATCAGGTTGTGAGTCTGACTAACTTGACACCTGAGGGTTTTCTCTGAAGCTTCTTGGTTCTGGAGCGTATGTGAAGGTCTTCTGGTAGACTGTTGATGCTGGGCTGGCAGTGTATAGCTTTAGCATTCATTTGAATATGCTGGTGTGTTATCACACCATAGACAAATGTGAACCTTTCTCACTTCATTAAGATGAATGGCCTTCAATAATTGAAATAAATAAACAACCAAGATACAACTGAGAAAATAAAATAGACAGACTCTTTGACACAGGCAAGATATATCTCCATATCTTCATCCTCTCCTATGTGTCTTATTGTATTACATGTCTGGAGAGACCATTAAACTCATATACTATAATAAATCACAGTGTTTGAGGTAAACTTATCACAGTGTTTGAGTTAAGCTCACCAACACAGTGTTTGAGGTATGCTCAGTGGAGCACTGTGAAGAGTTGGTTATATGGCTTATATGGACCCTTTCAGGAGAGTTCCATTATCAGCATCATAGTTGGCCCCACAAGACTTCCTTTTTAACATTCCATATGTTATCTTAATGCAGAGGAAGTAGATTGGGGCCCAAATAGAACGTTCAAGCATTGTTTTTGTTTTTATTGTTGAAAGGGTCCATATGAAGAGTTCAGATGCAAAACCTCTAAATCCGTCTCACCACTTTTCTTTTAAATGAGCATTTAAGTTCAGGCACCTATAGGTTTTTGCCTATAAATCGATATTTCAGACCAGGAAGAGAGTGGTATTTAGTGGGTTTAGAAGTTAAATTATTTGATTAGCGTATACTATGTGTGGAGAGCATCCCCTCACCATCTTTATCTCATTTTTGACATAGGTGGGATTTAGAGGCTTTTGCATCTGAACCCTTCATATGGTTATATGGAGGACATTATTCCTCCCTAGTTTAGTATTCATCTGGGCACTTACAGGTATTTATGACAGGTTGTAGGTATTAAAGCATCATACATTCATATGATATATATAGTCATTGCTTTTCAAAATATTTTGTTTCCCTCTATTCTACATTTTGTATGTCAGTGTAACATGAAAATGAGTCTCACACCATTATTCTAAGGAAAGATTTACATTGTGCTTCTTTTTAAACCAAAATAAGAGCTGTTTCACTGCTGTGATTGGCAACCTAAATGTGTATGGCACAAAAATGTAGCGCAGATAACGTATTACAAGGCTAAGGGAACAGCAGGAAGAGAATGTAGTTGTGGCAAGCATGCAGTAGCTTCATGATTCAGATGGCAACACTTTATTTATTCTGGGAACATGCATTGTCCATTATCATAGAATTGATATATAAATTAGCATCAATAAAGTTTGTATTAGCATCATTAATCATTCATTACGCCTGTATTCACCAATTTCATATTCTTTCTAATTCTTGATTGAAAATTAGTCACGTTTACATGGACAGGTTTTTTTTTTTTTGTCATTCTGATTAAACTATTCGGATTAGGTGCTCTCAAGCGCTTTAGAATCTTTGATTGGAATAGCCATTGTTGCCTACTTTTCCTTGAGAAGATACAGCAGGCAATCCGATTGACTGTATACTGTACAGTACATGGCTGTTCAATCAGAATAGGAATGGAATAGACCACCTCTTTCATTTCGAATTCTAACCTGATGAGGCATTTGTTTTGTCCGATCGAGATGTTTATATGATAATTTTTATTCCAGTTGAGCTGTTATTCCGTTTCTAATCAGATTAAAAGTGTCCATGTAAACGTGGCTAGACACATACACAGTTCTGATCCTATCTCTGCCAATTCTACTACATTGCCTCAAAGTGAAAGAGACCGAATAAAATAACATAAATCTATAACTTGGGAAAAAGCCTGGGAAATCATTTAAATTGGCATCTCTGGCTGATAAAAGAGGTCTACGGTGCCACATACATGTATTTGCTATACTTTGAGACCAGCCTTTGCCTTGTGAACTGAAATAAGAGGCCGGCGATGGAGAGGACACTTCACTCTTTTCTGGTACACCCCCACAGCCCCAGATCTCTCAGGTTGAGCAGCGGCATGATGGTGCTTCCAATTGTTCCAGCAATATTACTTGGAATAGCCACATAACAAATCCTCTCCTGTAAGCTCAAGATAACCAGGAAGTCGAGTACAACCACAATAAATCGTGGAAGGTAGGACACAGAGGTAATCACCAGGCTGTTGGTGATGGTCTGCAGAGCTCTCTGTTTCTGTGGGTGGACGTCACTCCTTCTAGAAGGATCCGGCTTTCTCAGAGTGTGGAGGATGGAGAGATCACAGAAGACAATGAATGAAGCTGTAAAGCCTACTGTGATTAATATGAGGACAATCGTAACAGATGTCATCCCTGTACTTACATATCCAAAAACCAGTGTGTAAACCCAGACTAATGCACAGAGGACCATCCTGTATCTCCCGTTCTTCATCTGCATAAATGTGATGGGGTGAATCACAGCCATGTAGCAGTCCACACAGATACAGGACATAAACAGAGGCCGTCCACATATATTGAAACTGTTACAGAAGATAGCTGCCAACAGAAACATGTAGTTACGCCAGACAAAGTAATTTAGTACATTTGGAATGAGTAACAGGTTCCAAACTAGGTCCATGATGGTGAGGTTGAGCATGTAGACGTTGTTGGATGAGCCACTGCGCTGCCTCTGAATGAGCACCCACAGAAGCCACACACTGGTAGGCAGACCCACACATACACAGGGAACACTAAAGACGGCCCATATCAATGGACCCACGAACAGATCAGTGCAGAAGTAGTCAAAGTTATTAGTGTTGTTCATGACATTGGTTGAATTATTGAATAGCCATGTATCCCCGTGATGAGACCTGGAACCCATTTCTGAAATCAACCAATTAAGTTCAATTAAATAAAAATGCAAGAATGAGGCTAACTTAATGTGTGTACATGCAATTATTAATGAGCAAGTATATCATGAGTCTGACTTACTTGACACCTGAAAGTTTTATCTGAAACTTCTTTGTTCTGGAGTGTCACTTACTGGAGGTCTTCTAGTGGACTGTTGTTGCCAAGCTGGCAGTGTGGCAGTGTATGGATTTAGCCTTCATTTGGATACGCAGGTGTGTTTTCACAGCCAACACAAATGTGACATCCAATATTATCAGGTCTTATTTGACTATTTCAACAAATATCCTACTTTCCTGACGCTAAAAAGCAGAAAGTTCAGTCAGTCAGTGGATTAAAGTAGTGATTTACTTTCACTTTACTACTCCAAATAACATCATTTTGGTCCCGAACGAAAATGCTCACTCATTATCGTCCAAAAATAGACCATAGGTTAGTTTTACACCGGAGTTATAACAGATAGCAGATTTCAACAGATAGCATAATCTCAGAATCAGTAGATAATATATGGAACCATCCAAAAAATAATGACCAAATGGTTCAATGTTATTTTGTGAATTGCTTGATTACAATTCAAGTTAACAAGTTCTTCACCGCAATTTCAGTGTGCATATTTTTGTATTTTCCCACGCCTCTAGGGTACTAGGTAAAAAGCTGAGGCCAGAGTTTGTATCCATACTGGGGACACCATAACTCCATAAGTATGCTGCCCTCTCCTCTGCCTCTTTTGTAACCATCCCATGGCAGAGCTATAAAACAGCGAAACCCTGGCTGGTTCATCCACAAGACACTGAGAGATAGGGAGGGGAGAGTATGACCTGTAACCTGATTATTCAGGTGATAAAACCTAATTATTCTGAATGCTGAGACACTTTTTCTGGAATCTGAGGGTCCTTTGTCTAAAACATCTAGCTTATTTCAAAAAACAATTGTCCACTGAAGTTGATCCACCACTGCATCTGTTTTGTCTCTTTACACAGCTGTGTGGGTGTGTTTTAATAAAAGGAAATAACATTTAAAAAAGAACAAAAACACAAAACTCAGTTGGAGGAGCCTACGTGAATGAAGGATAAAAGTGTTTGTTGGGACGGACAAGAGTCCGAGAACTGATTTGACCTCTCAATCGTGACTCAAAGGGTGGGGAGCAGGTGTCTCTTATCTAATTATTTAATATTTGACTGTAAAATCCTGGGCCATACCACAACAACCACAAATCAAATGCTTTTCCTAATCACTCAAAACAGGGTGTCTCTTTTGACAGAGTCCATTTAATAGACTGACATATTTTTCTATTTGGGTATGACATCTGCAGTCAGTATGAAGCATTATTAATATGACCCACTTGATTTATAAAGAAGGTTTTGGCTCTTGGGTAGGCTAGGCCTACTAGACTATACCACCGGGGACATTCACAGCGGCATTCTCTCAACTAGCCTATCATAAACTAACACAAGAGGGCTCTCACTCCCAAATAAATTCAAGTTAAAGTAGAGATAAGCTAAAGTAAAGTAATGACACGTCAATCCAGGCCCATGCAGAGACCTTTTGAGGGGCAGGGGCTGACATTCAAAAAAGGGCACATGGAACCATATTTGTTAACAATATATGTCATCTTTATTTTAAATACTGAATTACACTTGTTCAAACAAAATGTTGAGAAGAGTTGAGCTTTGGAGAAGTACAATTTGTTTCGCCTTCATTCTAGGACAGTGTTTCTCAAAGTGTTTGTCCAGGGACCACTGGTGGTCCGCAAGCTACTGTATCTCAAGCGGTCCGCAAGCAAACGTGGTAATTGCAATAGTTGCAATATTGAACCAACTTGTATGTAAATCCTGCAACACTGCCTATAGCTACGCCAGTTTAAATCATATGAATCCTCTGACACAATAAGCAAGGTGCAAAAACAGTAAGCAAGGTGGTTCAGTGAGTAGGCCTATTGTGTAATATTCTGTTGACGTAGGTCTACTGTTTTTTTTTTTACCTGGTGGTACAGTGATTCTTTTTTTTATTGGTTAAGTGGTCCTTAGTCTGAAAAAGTTTGAGAAACACTGTTCTAGGATATCAGGATGACACTAACATGTATGATAATTTCTAGTTTAATTTGATACCCTGGTCGCCTTAGAATGTATCTCAATACAGAGGATACAGCAGATTAATCTCAATAGCATAACATGAAACGGATTTACCCATGTGGCCTAGTAGGTTACACATAATGATGCATGCTTTTCCTTTGCAATTTCAAAAAGTTTCCCAGGTTAGCTGCATAGCTGCTAGCTACCTGGTATAGAAAAGAAACCGAGTGGTAGCCACTTTCACCGGTCAATTCAGTTTAAAATGATGCTTGTTGAAAAGCTTTTGCTGGCAAACATATACTTCAAAATGACACTACAAAACGAGATAAATGTAACAGTTTATTTTTCAACATAAGCTAAATGGTTTTGGAAACAGACTGTCTGTAGTGATCTTACCCTGCTTTTCACGTCTCTTAAAGCTGCAGTTGTCAAGATTTTTTTGATTATATTCACTGAAACCGACACTATGCTCCGACAGAACAACATAAATCAGACGGTTTTAGAAAGAAAATGCACTTCTATCTCCACCTAGAGCCTGTTATTGGTTTTGCAAAAATTCACAGCTCCCAGTTCTTCTGGTCCAATCAGAGCAGGGCTGTGTGAGATCTGAATGTCAATCACAGTCTGGTGCGCACTGATGAGCACAAACTTGATGAGAGGGTGCTCGGTGGTAGTGGGGGAGTGGCATGAGAGTTAACATTTAAAATTTTGGCTAAATCCCCTCAATCTGTCAGACTTGCCAACTGCAGCTTTAAAACAACAACAATACAATGCGCATCTTGCAGGCAGGCAAAATTGAAAGGTCACGTTGATAGCCTATGACGTCACATACCGGCAGCAGCGCAGGTAGACGAGGCTAATGTGGTGATTTTATATATTTAGATCATATACATGTGTGTGTATGCTGATTGATTGCTGTTTGTGCAATGTCATGCAACATTTGCTGAAAATAATGAGACTAAGTCATAAGACTGGACTGTCTGGAAGTCATAAGATTGAAATGTCAAGGCAGGTAAATGGGTCCAAAAAGAGGAAGTAAAATTAGGTGACAGCGACACACAGAGCCAAAACGAATACATGCCCTACCTAGCAACAAGTAATTACACAAAGAACCTGGCCAATACATATTTTTAATGTCTAAATGAGGGGGAGTTTCCACCAATATCCCAAGTTCGAGAAACGTTCTGATTGGCTAAAAGGGGCCTGGGTTCTTAGGAGAAAGAGACATCTCCCAGGCTCCTAGAAGCATAAAAGGCAGAGCGCAGGCACATTCAGATCAGATCTCATCGGGGAAGCAGCTGTTACCCATCGCTCTCTTGCCTGACGGTCCAGTCCTGACACTGTTAGAATTGTATCTGCAAGACGGCAAATAAAGAATCAACAGTCTTCAGCATCTCTCGTCTTGGTCTTCTCCTTCGGGTCCTTTGACATCAGAGTGCTTATTGAGATTGGAGGTTCGAGAAAGTGAAAAGTCGGAAAGTTCAAGGGGAAAAAATATAATAAATATATAGTACAAAAATGCATGCAAGTATATGTGGGACCCAAAATGGATATCTTGCATGAAAGTCCATGCTGAATATATTTAATGCAGAAAATATAAGGTGGCCAATATTGAATATTTACTCATATTTTGAAATAAAAATGCATGGAAATATATTTATATAACATAGATGTGCTTATACTGGAATATGTTCAAGCTGCATGTGGATATGTTATTGTGATCGCCGCGCAGCGAAGCGGCGGTCATATAGGTTTAGTCAGATTCATGTATAGCGCCACCTAGTTAAACACAAAAAAGTAAAAATGAGGTGTTGTAATTGAAGGTATCTGTGATCTAACATAGTCAAAACTGCACGAAATTGGAAGTGTAGGATCATTATGACACCCTCTGTATGCACGCCAAGTTTTGTGGAATTCCGTTCTTGGGGGGCCACACAATAAATTAATTTATGTTACTATACACCAACTGGCCTGTAGGTGGCCGGAGACAGTTTTCTGTGAATATCTCGAGAACCGTAGGGCCTAGGAGGTCCACCTTTTTTATGTATGTTGGTCTTAAGGGGGCATGTCAACCCATCCCATTACCACTTATTTCATGTATAGCCACCTAGTTAAAAAATGAAAAAGCAAAAAATTAGGTGTTTTCATCACAATATCTCTGGCTGACAAGGTCAAAACTGCACGAAATTAAAAGTGTAGGATCATTATGACACCCTCCGAATGCATGCCAAGTTTTGTGTGCTTTCGTTCATGGGGGGCCTTACAATAAAATAATTTATGTGTACATTTAGTGACGTACACCAACAAGGATTCCCGGGACACTGAAAGACCGGGGTACACAAAACTTGGTGGGCATGTACCCCCACATGGATAGCATGGAATCGTCATTTTTCGTTTTGATCTGTAGCCCCCCCGCTGGACTGGACCCCCCGAAAGGAGGGTAGGGCAGACACAGTTCTCTGTGAATATCTTGAGAACTGTAGGGCCTAGGATGACCATTTTTTTCTGTATGATTGCCTCCAGGGGTCATGTTAACCCATTTCATGTGCACACATGTGCACAAACAGATACACACACACATACATTCACAGTAATCATACATATGACACATACTCACACAGTAGACATATGTACGCTTGCATACGCAGGCACACACACAAGCATGCACACACACACACACACACACACACACATAACATAAACATAACACAAACAATCAAGAATTTCTCAGAATTATGAACAGGCAAGATGGAGGTGGGGTTGTATAAAATGAATTTTACATGTGAAATCTATGAACTAATCATGTTTTGGTACTTGTTGTCTAGCAGATACCAGTGAGAATTGAGTGTGGATAATGCAATTTAGTGAGACAGTTGGAATCATATAGGCCTTTCAGCGTGATTTCTTTTTGTGGAAAAAATGTGCTGGACTGGGCGGCGGTCATATTTTGTGCCGCTCTGCGGTACATCTAGTTTTTTTTTTTTTTTTTTTTTTGCATTGGTTGCAATTCATTTTCCCACAATAAGGTTAATGCATCAGGCCACAATGAGAGAATGCCATCAGAGGTAATAAATCAATATCGATGGAAAGGTAAATGGACTAGTTGGCAGTTTCGTGTCGAGGAAGAGGAATGACACTTTTATACAGGACACGCACGCGCTCATGGTTCAGGAGCAAACTCACACAGACAAACACGCATACTTCACGTGGGACATTAAAAGTCAGGGGGTTGTGGGCAAATGGAGCATTGCATGAGAACAGACAGAAAGTTGCTGCGGAGACCACTAGCTAGCCAATGAGGTGAGTGGACCAGGGTACAGTGAGTTTAACTCCTCCCCCTACGTTAACATCACTTTCGCCCTCTTGCTGTTTCGCGGAGCGGGAGACAGAGGACATCCGCTGGTCCAGCGTGCCTGCCAAGCTGTGCTGGTTGTCATTGAGTTGTCGAGGGAGTGCTGGAGGGAGCAGAATCCGATACTACATCTTTGAGAATACAATCACGTTCTATATTCAGTAGGGAAGAAGAAATCTTTGTTAGGGGCTTGTTTTACTGTTTGCAGGGTAGCATTCGCCGGCTCAGACACACGAGGGAGATTCTGCTAATAGAAACTGACTTGTCCGATAGCAACGTAAAGATGAACGAGACGGATAGTGTCCCCCTAGATGAGTATGAATTTGAGAGGTTTTTCGACGAAAAGGCGGCATTCGAATGGATGCAGGAAAATTGGTGAGTAATGATCTAAAGCTGGTAACTGATCTAACGACAGGGACATCATATCTGTTCAGGGAGAAACGGTTTACCGCTTCCTTCATATTCATTCTGCTGCGCAGCATGAGTTCAACTGTGCCCTTGGCTTCGCTCATAGTAGGCTAGTCTAGCCAGGTAAACGGCATTTTTAGTGAGACCATTCTTCTGTAATCATTTTTCAGAGCATTCCAGTGTTGTGAGTCGCGATTAACTTCGCTCAACTGGTGCTGAATGAATCAGTTCGAATTTGGTTGTATTCTACAGGCCAGGATGTCTGACTGTTTGTCATAACCCATCTATCTAACTTATGTGCGCTTTTTAAAAATAAAACTTATTTCTGTTCTTGACTTTTTGCCTGACAGGCTACTTCGCTAGAGATTATAGTTTCTCTCAACCGGTTATAGTTCATTTATTTAATTATATCTGGGGGTTACATAAGTCCACCGGACGACGTGCTCGTGACGTCAGGTACCTGATTGCTCCGCAGTCCGAACCACCCAAGGTTCTTTAACCCAGTGCTAATTGCTCTGTCTTCTTCAACTCTGTCCCAGCCAAGGGTAGAGTAGAGTTTGCGGCTGCTTGCATAAATAAGCAATCAGACAACGTTTCAATGCCACGCCTGGGTGCTATTGGCAGTGCGAATTAATTTTCTTTAAAAGGGCCTTACCACAGCCTGAGGGCACAGGAAAACAGAAACGGCGAAATATTTTTTTTAAAAATGTATTTCCTTCAGTCTGCCCCAGTTACGGTTTGATTTGTTCAGCAGAGGAATTAGTTATACTGTCGTTCTTCTGAAGTAGACTACAATGCAGTACCATATATTTTTATTGTCCGAAACATTGGAGTTCTGCAGTTAAATGCAGTACTATGTATTTCAATGCATTTCTTTGTCCAAAATATTGCATTTCCTGCATATGAACTGTAGCAATAAAAACAATTCCTCCAAAACTGCAGTGTAGGAATTGCAGGAATGTGTAAATATTGTTAGCATACAATTATTAGGCTAAATCCAAAAATTAAGTCAAACTGTATTTCATTTTCACCTAGGCATATTCTCTTTTTTCTGTCTATAACTCTTTCTGTCATTTTAATTTTCTTCCTGTTGTCTTTCCCCTGCCACTCTATTCCTCTTTTCATTCCTCTGTCTTTTGTTACAAAATTCTGAATGCCTTTTTACTTCCCCCTTACTTTATGTTAGACTTCACCTCCTCCTTTCCTCCCTCTGCTTCTCTCTCTCTCTCTCTCTCTGTCTCTCTTCCCATTTAGAGAGAGTAGAGAGGGGTGAGAGAACAGTACAGGGAGAGAGCGATTGCAATAGGGAGAGAAAAAAGAGGGAGGAAGAAGGAGCGAGAGAGAGATTGCAATAGAGAGAGAAAGAGAACGAGAGAGGGATGGTTTCCAAGGGTCCTTGAAATTCTTGAAAGCTTGTGAATTTCAGACAAAAATCACGGCTTTGATAGATTACAGGAAGTACTTGAATTTGTATACTTTGTGTCACATAGCCTACATCACTTGTAACACAGCATAATGTAGACATGGTCACACATTTAAGACTCTCTCTCTCTGTTTTCTGTAAAGCCAGCTGGTTTTCCTATTTTTGTGTGTGTTTTTTTGTATCAGAAAGGTTACCTTGAGCCGTGTCTCAAACTATGCCATGTTGGGTCCATGAATGAGATGTAATTGGGTCAGGAAAGCACTTGAAAAGTAATAAAAAGTAAATTAAATTTGATTTGTGGGAACCCTGGAGAGATCTCAGTTAGAAAAAGGATAGCGAAGAGAAGACACACTCTACTGTACAATCAGCAATTAGTACAAGTTAATATTATGAATAAGATTAAGAAAAAGATCAAATAGCACAACACTGCACATTTAACAAACGACAACCGATTTATTGATGAACTGACTGAAATGTCAACTCGTTAAGTGACCAGTGTTGATGTAAGGACGGATAAGGAACCATATTTGGCCAGGTGTAACCTGCGTCACCTGACCTTTTTGGGCGTAACGCCTTGGCAGCTGAGGGCAGGAAAGGAGTCTGCACTCATAGAACAGGTCTGTTTATATCCGTGTCAGGGTCCATGTTCAGTTAAAGCAGGCAAAATATTTTAGCCGGCACATGATACTGTTACATTTGGTTAACATATCATTTTTTGTCTTTCTGCATGCAGTTTCACAGTGTCATAGCATTGCATCACAGTCTTGTTCAAGGACATGGGCAATCTTTGTGGATGCATACACGGATAAGTCTACCAATGGACTCTGGGACAGACCTCGAATTCATCCTCGTTATTCATCTGGGTCAAATGGTGATACTCAGTCTTGGGTCATTACCAGTACCACTGTTCCTGTAGCCTGACTGGTAAACAGCACCCAGCAGGCCAGGGGTTTAGATACCCAGGGAATGCACACACTGATTAGATATGAAATTATAAAAATGTGCTTCAGTTATGTACATCACTTTTGGATAATAATACTGTAATAATAATAATAGCTTGCTTTTATATAGTGTCTTTCAAGATACTCAAGGTCGCTTAACAAAGGAGGGGAAGGGGAGCGGGGTTAGAGGCCAAAGGCCTTAGTGAATAGGTGTACATAGGACACAAACATCTGTTTGTAATGGCAATACAGCAGTGCAGTGTGTAAACAACTTAAACACCTTAAAAAGACGTGCTAGAGAGTACAGATAGAAGATAGCACACCCAGGGCCTCCCCATTTTGAGGTGCCGAACCGCAGTCAGCACAATGCAGATTACATGTTGAAATGACTGAATGGGAATGTGATTCATTCGACCCTGCCAGTGATCTCCCACCACTGCAGTCTACAGCTTACCCACTAGAGCTTAGCTGAGGCCAGTGTACCAGTCTGGACAATGGGGAAGGTTTCTCAGGTCTCTTTAAGGACCCTGTAGGCTTCTATGAAGGCATGCTATACAGAGGCGTTGCACATTCATCCTTCATTTACACGCACACACACACACAAGTACACACAAGTATATTTGACATCTGTTCACAAATCCATTCATACACACGCACACACTGACACACAAAAAACAGAAGTGTTCCTTGACTGTTTCACTCCTGCTCTCTCCAACTGTGTGTAAGGCCACACACCTCGACCTCCAGTCCTTTATGGCATCTGGCACCAGTCCAGGCTCAACATCACGTGAATGGTGTTCTAGTGACACTGCTGAAGGTGTGTGGCATCATTAGTGTTTGTAAAGGTGTATGGCACCAGTACTGTTTGTAAAGGTGTATGGCATCATCAGTGTTTGTAAAGGTGTATGGCATCATCAGTGTTTGTAAAGGTGTATGGCACCAGTACTGTTTGTAAAGATGTATGGCATCATCAGTGTTTGTAAAGGTGTATGGCACCAGTACTGTTTGTAAAGGTGTATGGCATCATCAGTGTTTGTAAAGGTGTATGGCACCAGTACTGTTTGTAAAGGTGTATGGCATCATCAGTGTTTGTAAAGGTGTATGGCACCAGTACTGTTTGTTATGGTGTATGACACCAGTAGTGTTTGTTATGGTTATGGTTACGGGATTTGGCAGACACTTCTGTCCAAAGCGACATACAAATAACAACAATACAATAGTTACATTTAACAGTAAACAATTTAAAGGTTGGTAAGACTACATTAAGGAGAATAGCAATAATAAGCAAAAATGCCAATTAAATCAATAGCCTAATAAAAAAATAAACAAATACTATAATATACAAACCATAAACGAAGTGCATGTTGAACAGATATGCCTTGTATGTGTTTGTAAAGGTGTATGGCACCATTTTTAATATAGTTTGAACCTTGATCCTCATTTTGTTAGTCGTTTTGGATCAAATGTTAATGTATTTACCACCTCCAGGTTGGATAGTCACACACTGAGCAAACGCACGCACACACACACACACACACACACACACACACACACACACACAGTGTGCAGCTTCAGTGTAGAAGCTACATGTTTGTTACAGTAGGATAATGGAGAATCTGAATCTGAGGTAGGTGTTAGTGCCAAGGGGGCTGTCACATGGAATTTGTCTTGATTGTGTGGCACAAAACAAATGCTCAAAGGGGAGCAGACAAAGACATTTTTTTCCACAGAAGTAACATAACATAGTTGTTTTGTATGATAGTGTTTGCTAAATGACAGAATGTCACAAATCTGTAAAAAAAATGGAATGCATATTTTTTACCATTTGTGATTGCAGTAGTGTGACTAATTGCAGTCACCCAGTCCAATCATATAGTTAGAGGTCCTCCTTTTACAAATGTGCCTCTCTCTCTTCCTCTCTCTGCCTCGCTTGCTTCACTGAGTGCTGGCAAGGTGCCAGCTGGACCAGAGGGTAGAGTGGCATGTGCCAAGAAGCTCACACAGTCTGAAATGCAGCTTATGGTCACACAGCACACAACTTTTCAGTTTTCTGTTCATTATTGTGGCGGGACAGATTGATGGACACAAATTACACAAAAGTCGACTGACCCAAACATCTGTTGTTGTTTTTTAAAGAAATGTGTAGCCTAAAGATGTAGTTGAGTTGTCCATTGATGTGTGTTTGGCTTTATGCCATAGACTGGGCTGGCCCTCTCTTAATTGTGCTTGCTGGTCAAAAGTACATTTGTAGTGGTCAAGGGAATCCTGGAAAAGTGATTTACTTTAAAATACCACTTTGCTTGCTTGGGAAATGTATTAAGTGAATTAAAAGTTATGGAAGTCATGGAATTTGATCATATGATTATGACATATTGGTCTATGGAAATTTTTGGTTTATGGAAAGTTAGTAAAAAGGGGGTGGGAGTTTGGATGTAGTATGCAACACGCATTGTGAACAATCACTTTGAAGTTATCCTGGGAAAGATAAGCCTTGACGTAACAGATGTAGGTGGTTGTAGTCAATCTCTTTTTTACAATCCTACGTAGAAGTGTTACACACCCACTATACAAACACATACTTCAAGTGAAGGAATTATCTGATTGGCAAGCTTTCAAAATGTCCCAATCAGAATACAGTCAAAGAGATGTCAATGAACTTCAGATATCCAATCAGGAATTTAGATCGATAGATAGAGAGATAGATAGACAGATAGATAGATAGATAGATAGATAGATAGAGATACTTTATTGATCCCTAGGGGAAATTCAAGGTCACAGTAGCATACAGACATACACACACACATTCACTAACAGCAGAAAAAGTAAGTAAAAGTATATAATATAAAAAAAACACAACTAAGCAATAAGGACTGTAGAAGATAAATAATATA
Source organism: Alosa alosa (assembly GCF_017589495.1). Lineage (NCBI taxonomy): Eukaryota > Metazoa > Chordata > Actinopteri > Clupeiformes > Clupeidae > Alosa > Alosa alosa. Next base: position 12,246,566 of record NC_063210.1, on the reverse strand, counting down.
CTAAATATACTAAAATAAAACTTAATCTAAATCAATTCTAAAAAACAGTATCCACATAGTGGGTGATTAATCAATCAGGTGCGCTTGCAATGACTGAAGCAGGGATTGAGCATGTGGTCCTCTGTGCATAAGGTAAGGTAAGGTGCTCTTTGTGAATGAGTGTCATGGTGATGGTGCAAATGAGCAAGTCAAACAGTGCAACAGTGCAAGAATAAAGTCTATATATCTATGTATAAATAACTATATTAAGAAAGGTATAAGTGTGGTCACAGTTCGCCTGTGGCATGGAGGGAGGGGTTGTGCGTATGTGCTAATAAAGCATGTGAGGCAGAAGACAATAGTAAAGTGGCTAGTGGACAGACGGTTCAAGACATGGAGGTGGTGAAGAGGCAGACAGACTATGTGGAGAAGTCTATTTCTCCTCTTCCCTTAAGTGATGCATTGAACAGTTCAATGGCCCTGGGGAGGAATGACTTCCCGAGTCGTGCTGTGGAGTGGATGATACTCATTGTCCAAGATGTTGATCAGTTTGTTCAGGGTCCAAATACGGATTTTGTGTGAAAGGTCTATACCAGGCACGTAACTGAAGCGTTCTGTTCACAGAGCGTATATGCTGCAGCAATTAACTTCCACTATAATGCACCAGGCATTATAGGCCTTTGGTGTTTTAAGCCCCCAACGTCATCTTCCAGGCAGCGCTGCATGGAAGGTATCGTAACACCCCCAATTATCACCATTTTTGTTCGGAAATTCTAAAACAACAATGTTTTTTAACACTTCAAAATAACATTTGCTAAATGAACCTTACATTTTTCAGTAGCCATAGGTGTGTAGATTTGAACAAAATCTGGTTTGGTTCTTAACACTGCCTGAAATATCCGATTTTGTTTACCATGCTCAGAGTTATAGTGCTGGCCTGATGGATCGCCTATTTATGCCGTTTCAACGGCACATGAACGGTTAGACCGAGAATTCTCGTCATGAAATTAAAATTCCACTGGAGCTTCAAGTGTATGTGTACACACAGCCTTACAACACTGTTTACAGCTCTTCGAGTCATGGTAAAATGTCATTTTTGGTACATAGCTAACTTAGATACACCTATGGTGTGGGTGCTTGCGTTTCTTTAGGAATCCGCCGTCTTGGTTTGTATAGAAATGGATATTAAGTGACACATACACGCAAGACAGCGGAAATACGGGACCGACGGTAATAGGGGGAGTTCCGATACTATGGCTAGGCAAGGGTTAGGGTTAGGTGCCTTGAAGTCGACTGTCGCAACGCTGCCTTGAAGTCGACAGCGGGGGCTTACATGCATGCATCATACACACAAACACACAAATACGCACACACACACACACACATAAACACACACACACGCATGCGCACACACACACTGTTAATTGAAACGCAGCGCTTTCAGTTACATACCTGATGTAGCCTGGATGTCAGGGTGTGTCCCATGCATCAAGCATTTAGGAAGGCCTTGCAGCCTGGGCAGTGGCTCTGTTGGCACTTTGAGAGAGTTTTTCACGTTAGATTTGCACTTGGTGTATTAGGGCTTATGTAGGCTTATAGGGCCTTTAGAGATAAATCATTTAGTGTTTCCCATACATTGACTAATCTGTGGCGGGGCGCCATGAAATAAAAAATCGGCCGCCACACATAAATATTCTATGTTTTTAATTGCTGCGCAAATTTGTTCAAAACTGCTGCATTCAAGTTAACTCTGCTAACTCTAACCCCCGTTGTCCAAGTCAGCTACCGCCACAAATTGAATCCAATTCTGTGGGAAACACTGTCATTTGTAATGGGACACACAAAGAGAAGCTGATGAGAGGAAGAGAGAAAGTGCACAATGGATGAACTTCTGGGTTTGCTGATTCCCCGTCTCTCTCACTCTCTCTCTCTCTCTCCTTCATGCTTGCATCGCTGTTTTCTTTTTAGGGAAAAATGAGGATTTGATATATGGGATGTTGTTAATTTTTAGGGATATGTGAGGATTTGATGTATTGGATATTGTTAATGCATTGTGTGCAATACAGTGTAAAAAGCATGTAAATGAGTGTTGTTAACCTCTTCCTATCTTTCTCTCTCTCCCTGTGTGTGTGTGTTTGTGTGTGTGTGTGTGCTATGATCTAACAGGACACAGTCGTTTGTGGTATGTGCGATGTATGCAGCGGTGATCTTTGCTGGCAGGCTTTACATGCGAGAGAGGCCCAAGTTGAACCTACGCGCACCTCTGGTTCTGTGGTCGCTCAGTCTGGCTGTGTTCAGGTAAGAATACACACACAGACACACAGCCACACAAGGCACTCACCGCCACGAAAACACGCACACACACTCGACACATATATCGCATACACACGTCAAACACACATTCACAATGTTACAACAGTCCTTTTGAGTTAGTTTACCCCAAGGTCAGTTGATCCGCTCCAAAGGTCTTCATTAGCCCTCTCTGCTGATAGCAAACCAGATACTATTATGTCTGAGAGACTGGGCTTATCAAAGTTTCCAAATAAACGTCAGTCTTCCAACTACTTTCAGACAAAGCATGTTGTAGAGTAGGCCGCTTACTCTAGTCCTCTATTTTTGGCAGGTGCATATTCAAAGGGAAAGGCTTTAAACACACGTGCTATGATGTGGTCTTGCCATTCTCAAGCTAAATTAGGTCAAACTGGAGTTTCAGAGTCAGCTCCCTCTCTCTCTCGCTCTCTCTCTCTCTTCCTCACTCTATTCCTCTCCATCTGTGAGTTATTTACACATAAATACATACATACATAATACATATCCTTTAGCCATAGCTTGTGAGATCACAGATGTGGAATACATACAGTACATAGGTATACAGTTTATAATACACTTGATGTATTAATGGAGTGAAGTCCTCCATCATGAAGTGCTGTTCCTGTTCCTGTTCCATTGAGTGTCTGTTGAAGGGTGAACTCATTGGCCTGGTCAGCAGCAGTAGCTACTTTGTGCTGTGCTCAAGCTTTTGGGGCTGTAAAGTGCTGCATTTGGACCAGGCCCATGTGTCTAATGGCTGCTTTAACCCATTTACTCAGACAGGGGGAGTGTGGTCTGAGTGCACACAATCACTTTTATACGCATGTACACACATAGAAAAAATGGATGTATCCTCACAGATACTTCTAGAACACGCACACACATGCACTCACACACACACACAGGCTGTTATGCCCTCTTGCTGAGTGCCTGTGTAATCCTAATCTCCAAAACATGGCTCACTCCCCCACCAGCCCCTCACACACGCACGCACGCACGCACGCGCGCACACACACACACACACACACACACACACACACACACAGAAGTGGAGACTCTGATCGGTGGGGTGGTTTAATCAGGTTTTACTAAAAGCCATACTTATTATGAAAGAATCTAAAATTCCATGTTTTGATGTCTAGGGCTGTTACTGATATAGGTGGTGTTTAAGATTTTTTCTGCTGTATTGTTTCAATATTGAAATCTGAAGAATATTAAAGTCATCATTTTGGTATTGTGACAACACTACGCCCTGCCCCCTCACTGCTCTGGTAGTGACTATGCATTTCCTTGTTTATACAGAATGTATCTGATTTGTTTGTGTGAGTGTGTGCGCGCCCGCATGCGCATGTACATGTTTGAGAGTGTCATGTTACGAGATCTGGGAAATGGCCACTCGTAGTCAGCACTGATCTTCTCATCTTTTGCTTTTTTTTGTTCAAGATTGATAGGGCAGATGAGAGATCAATGAGCACTTTTACACACACACACACACACACATCATGCATGCACACTGATGGTAATTTTGATACCACAGATGCATGCAGAAGAACCAGTCAGGCAATGGTAAAAATCAGGTATGGAGATTTATTCACAATGACGCACATCAAGGGAGAGACAGCATGCCTTCACATAAAGATCCACCATCTGATCTCACTGAAGAAGTAAGAAGTCAGCGTTTAAGTATAATTTCAGGTTGCCGAGAGATGACATTGGTCATCCCAGTTTACGTGGACCACACTGAATCAGACCCTGATTAGTGCCACCCTGGCAATCCAGAGCAGATAGCTGCTGATGCAGGGATACATGCATGCAGAACTGTGACACCCAACAAAAACATGACATTCTCCTTATCTCTGAAGATTTAGCCACACAAAAATATATTCAGGAACGGTACAGGAACAGAATCAAATGATACTGTAAGTCATGTCATATGTGGAATTCTATCCAATCATAATTCTGACTGTAAACATATGGATGAAGTATTAAGTAGCATAAGGACATAAACTGCTTATAACTATAAAAATCATAAGACATTAATTCTGATTTCAATACTCTGCCATCCTGGCTCCTGAGGTGTGTTCAAATTCCTTGAACAGAGGCGAACATTTGCAGCGAACTTGCTCTAACCTATGTTTGCGAATTTAAGTGCCCCTCTGATCTATAACTGTCGTGCTGAAACAAACCACACCCTTAAATAAGGAAATGCAGTCACTGGCAGACCTTGTATTCACCAGAAGATTGTTATCATTGTTTTTTTTGCATACTTTACCAAAGTGAGATAGAGAGAGAGAGAGAGAGAGAGAGGTCTGCATACTGCACTAAAGAGCCAGGCTTGTTAGTATGGTAGTCTGAGCACATGCTCACTTGTAATGATGTCGCTCCATCATACATTAGGGCTCTGCATCTAATCGAATTTCAAATATGACTTCCAATCATTCCAATGAAAGCCATAATGCAATGAGATGCAACTGTTATTTTTCCGCAATCCTGATATTTGCTAAGGTATAAAAACATTGTACCCCTTTGCTTTTGGTTTGAGTTCGACCAGGGTCATTTCCTGAACACACCCCATCTATCTCGCCCACTCACTTCCTCTTAGCCTCTTCACTGTCCTGTCTGATTAAAGACATACCCCCACCCAAAAACACATTCTAATGCAGCATACCACATTTCTCCACCTACAAGTTCAACACCAACACGGAAGAGTAGTGTCCCTGATGTGCTGGGTCCAGAATCTCTTAAAGGACACTCAAACCAATAAGACTCCTCTTGTTCTCCTGCTGTTCACATAAAGAGCCCTTTGTCAGCGGAAAGGGCATGTAGTGTTCCTGCATTTCTAAGAATGGCTCTGAATACACTAGAGAAGACAGCCTCAATGAAGAGGTCTTGTTATCCAAAGTTTTGATAATAATAATTCTCAATTCTCTTCGGCTTAACTCCCGGAAGAAGGCATGTAGCCGAAACGCATTGGAGTTTTTTAGAAGGTTAACTTGACCAAGCCATGATAATAAAGGCTTTTTAACTTTTGCAATAGAGAGTGCCTTGGAGTTTTTTGATTCTTGGCATTTAGGTCCCATCCAAAGAGCACCTCTGACTTAACCAAACTTTAGAGTCCAGGAAGCGCTCCTCTACCCCCATTTTTTGTTAAATAATAAATCTCATTTGGAGCTGGGGAGCCCTTATGTGTTCCAGATTCCTGCTGCCGTTGTATTCGATTAGATTCAACTTTATTGTCATTGTGCAGAGTGCAAGTACAAAGACAACGAAATGCAGTTTGTGTCTAACTAGAAGTGCAAAAAAGCAGAAAAGTGCAATGTGATATACAAAGTATAAACAGGTGGTGCATAGACAAGATAAGAAATATAGTGCCGTGTAGACAGTAGTAAACAGTTGGTTTACAGAAGGTGGTTTAGACTAGTATAAATTAAATATGAACATGTGCAGTGTATTAGCAATTACCTTATAAGAGCAGAATAAATATGGCTATGCATTTATGTAAAAACACATTCAGAAGCCCCTGCTCAAGTTTAATTTTAAAAAGCACACTACCCACAAATCCGCCAACAAATGGTCACAGACACAATACAAATGGCCCATCCAACAGCAGTATATAGTATGCGGCATGTCATTGGGGTTATCAAGTGGGCACCCTCATTCACCAATGTTTCGTTAAGTTAGGCCCACGACACCTCATGAAGGCTTAACAGTGAAACCAGCGTCCTGGAGACACTCCCCTCCATGCTGCCACCATATTACCACATTAAAATATCCAATACCCAAAATACTCTTAACCAGCCCAGGCATGGTCAAGGTTGGCTAGGTTGGTCCGTCCCGTTGATGTGGACTGAACCATAGCGATAAAAACCCTGGCCAACCAACCATCAACCTAGGCACAGCCCATCACAAAGACAAAACAAATTAGCCAGTTTGCTTAGGCCCCATCACAAACACAAAACAAATTAGCCAGTTAGCTTACGCCCCATGCTGCCACCATACTACCACAACAAACATCCAAATACCCTTAACCAACCTAGGCATGGTCTAAGTTGGCTAGGTTGGTCCGTCCCGTTGATGCGGACTGAACCATAACCCATAAAAAACCTTAGCCAAGTACCATCAACCTAGGCACAGTCCATCACAAACACAAAACAAATGAGCCAGTTAGCTTACCTTAGCTTGCGCCCCAGGAAGGGTAACTTCTCCTTACCCACAACCATTCGCTTGCCCGTTCTGCTGCTTAAGACATGTTACTAACCACCTGCCTTAGACTTCGACCACAAATGCCCAATTCAGAGAGCAAGCCAATAGCAGATCTGGCCACAAACCCACGTGCACCGATTTCAATAGACCTTAATCGTGGACTCCAACCTCACTTAGCTGCCTCCTCTGCTATTTCAGTGTATTTAGCTCTATTCAGCTCATTGGCCACTTCCACTCTTGTCTTCCCAAGGAACAGTGAGTTCAATGAATAAACTATCTTCTCTGAATCCGACCATAGAATTATGTCGGGTCGTAGCTTAGTACTCACTATATGTGGAGGTACCGCCATCTGCTGGCCAAGATCAACCTTCATTTCCCAGCCCACCCATTTTTTTCAACAGGCGGTTTTACACCTGGCCTTCATGAGAACAAGGTTTATCCCCTGACGCATTACAAAGTTAATTTGCCTTACCCCTTTACCAGCTGCTAATGAATTGACTTCTCTCCTTTTTATCCTCTATTGCGGCTGCCACACATTTCAATACCTGGTTATGACATGCATTATACGCCCTGGGTGAGACTTACCTTGCACCCTGATAGGATATGGTGGAGACGGCCCACACACGAGCAAAGTATGCATTTATCATCCTCACCAAACCATTGACTTAAATTCTTGGGAGATGGGAGCACATCATATGTAGCACCTAACATAAATCTGATTTTACCAGCTTCCATGCCCCATTGATCTTTCCATTTAATCCGTCTTTTTTCCACCCCTTCCCAGTTCACCCACTGCCCTTGTTCTGCCTGCGACACTGCCTTAGTACATCTTACAGCCTCCTCCTGTCTATGCATTTCCTCCACTACCATTTTCCTCTTTTCTCCTGCAGAAGCCTTCCTCCACAAGGGTTTACTTACACCCACCCCTAGACCCCCCCGCCCGTGCTGCACATGGCCCATTATATCCCTATGCTTCAATACTGATTGAGCTTGCTTAACTGCCTGCTCTGGGTTCCACTTCCTCCCTGCATTAACTGTGGGTGCAACTTTCCTCACCACTGGGTCCTTGTACTGAGTAAGAGTCATTTCCAATCTAGCCTTAGCACAATTTAATTCCTCTGTCAGACTAGATATTGGCAACTCTACAATACCCTTCCCATACAAGGCTACACTGCTTAAGCAGCGTGGGACTCCGAGCCATTTTCTGACAAAGGAGTTGATCATTTTTTCCAACCTCTCTACCTTTGACAGAGGAACTTCATAAACTGTCAATGGCCACATTAGCCGAGGCAACAAACCAAACTGCAAACACCACAGCTTGAGCTTACCTGGCAGCCCTGACTGTCAATTTTTGCAATACCTTGCCTAGTGACCTGTCTCAAGTCTTCAACCTGTGATTTATCACTAAGGCTTGCATCATACCACCTTCCCAGACTCTTCACTGGTTTCTCCAGAACTGTGGGAATCACCTCCTTATTTATAGCAAACTTCTTATCTATTACCTTCCCTTTAACAATTGAGAGACTCCTATACTTACTTGGCTTCACCTTCATTCTGGCGCATTGTAGATTACTATTTAACTTATCCAGCAACCTGTTGGTGCATGGAACTGTTGACGTCAAGGTTGTCATGTTGTCCATGAAAGCCCTAATCGGGGGGAGGCGTGGCCCTCCCTGCAACTTCTCCCCACCCACTACCCATTTTGAGGCCCTAATGATGACCTCCATTGCCATTGTAAAAGCAAGTGGGGAGATGGTACATCCGGCCATGATTCCTATCTCAAGTTGTTGCCACCCTGTGGTGTAATCAGCTGTAGTAAAACATAATTGAATATCCAGAAAGTATGCTTTTAATGCTACCTGGGATTCTGAAAAAAATCAAAGGCCTCCCACAACAGACTATGCGGCACAGACCCAAAAGCATTAGCCAAATCCAAGAACACAACGTGCAGGTCTCTCTTCTCAAGCTTTGCTAATTGAATTTGGTGCCAAATCATGCTGGTATGCTCTAAGCACCCGGAGAAGCCAGGAATTCCAGCTTTTTGCACCGTGGTATCAATTAGTTTATTCCTTTCAAGGTAATTTGTCAGTCTCCGTGCCACCACACTGAAGAAAACTTTCCCTTCAACATTCAGTAGACTAATTGGCCTAAATTGATTAATCTCCACTGCGTCCTTTTCTTTGGGAATAAATATTCCCCCAGCCCTCCGCCAAGCCTTGGGAATACTCTGCTTTTTCCAAACTATCTGTATTAATTGCCATAGAAATCTTAAAACATCTGGTGCACTCTTATACAACGGTGGGGCACTCCATTAGGTCGGGGCTGAAGAGGCCCTTGCGCGTTTATTACTTCTTGCACCTCTTTCCACCTTGGTGGACTATCGTCGCATTGGCTACTTAATTCACCAATAGGTGGGATATCCGCAGGAAGTACCATCTCTCTGAACCTCTCCCTATCTTTGTGCACTCCCCTCTAAATGCTCCTCAAGCTTCTGCTTAGGTTCCAAAGACTACCACTCTTCTGCATTACGAATAAAGACTTAACAAACTTAAATGGGTCTTTATAGAATGCTAGTCGAGCTCGTGATTTCTTCTTCCTATTTTTCCTAATATTTTCAGCTCTTCTTAGCACTGCCAACCGCTCCCTCACATCTGCCTGTAGACAGTCAATACCTTCCTTCTCATCATCTGTAGCTTTTCTCCACTGCTTCTTAAGCTGCCTCCACTCCTTGATAAGTTTATCTATCTCCTGCTGGCGCCTAGATTTGACTACCTCATGTTGCCGTTTTGTCCTTATCTCAATAGTTCCAAATCTTTCCTTACCATAGCTATAAATAATGTCTCCCATTTTCTCTAATTTGCTTTCAGCCGTCCCCTTGAGCTGACCCAGGATACTGACCAAATCACTATTAACATCTTCCCACATTCTACATTCTGCTGCACCCGGCCATCTAATCCCCGGCCTATGACCATTAATCTTCTCCCTCCTTGGCTGACTGGCCTCTCTTTCTGCCTCAGTGCTAGAACTTTCCTTAACAACAGGGGTACTGATGTCCTGCGAACTGTGGGTTTCTTCCTGTCGCTGAACTTCAACCGACTGACTTGATGCACTTCTTAAGAAATAGCTATCAATGCGGGGACCCTGTGTTCCCTCTACCAAGCACTTCTTTTTCCCTTGATGAATTTTCAGGCCCTTTAGACTTGTAACCTTCTGCCAACCACACACACACATCTGCAGCTTTTTCTCAGTTTTCTCTGAACTAGTGGCTTCCACAAACATGTTTTCCTTACTCGTAATCAAATTCGTTCCAGGGTCAGTAACCATGTCTATCACAAGTGACATGCTCTCGCTGACTCTAGGGGTATTTTGACTATTTCAAAGTGATTCAGAGCTAATGGATGTTGTCTGTCTTAATAAGGTGTGTGAGAGTAGGTCCAGTTCTTTCACTGAACAGTTTGTGTGAAGACAGACAGACACTGAGTATTTATTTGATCACATACTACATAGTAACTCACACAACACGTTTCAGTCAGACGTGATTGCTGCGTCCACACTGTACGTTCAACTGCTCACACTGTAATCGAGCCAAGCAACATGTCTGAAATGCCAGAAATCCAGATCGGCTCAGAGATGGAATGTAGATTGTTGCTATTCAAACTTTCTCTGACCTGACTGACTCTGTGCTAAAATGGTGTGGCATAAGGTGTCAACACTCGTATTTCATGTGTCACTTTCTCTCTAAATCTTGGTCTCTCTCTCTCTCTCTCTCTCATTTCTCTCTCTCGATCCATCTCTTGCTCCTCCTCCTCTTTTTCTCTCTCTCACTTCCTCCTTTCCCCTCTCCAAACCAATCTCTCTTTCACTCTCTTTTTCTCTCTTCCTCCTTCCCCCTCTTCAAACCAATCTCTCTCTTTCACTCTCTCTTTTTCTATCTTCCTCCTTTCCTCTCTCCAAACTAATCTCTGTCTTTCTCTCTTTTACTCTCTCTGTCTTTCTCTCTTTCTCTCTCTCACTTTCTCCTTTCCCCTCTTCAACCCCCTCCTCTCTTGCTCCTTCCCTTCTCTTTCTCTATCTTTCTCTCACTCCTTCCTTTTCCCTCGCTAAACTCCACTCTCTCTCTTTCTCTCCATCACTCCAACTTTTCTCCTCGGGTCTCTCACTCCCTCTCTCAAATTCAAGTCCAAATTCTGGTTGCTTACGTAATTAGCGTGACTCTAGATGCAGAGTAGCCATTGTGGGCAGCCGTGGCCCACTGGTTAGCTGGACTTGTAGCCGGAGGGTTGCCGGTTCGAGCCCCGACCAGTGGGCCGCGGCTGAAGTGCCCTTGAGCAAGGCACCTAACCCCTCACTGCTCCCCGAGCGCCGCCGTTGAAGCAGGCAGCTCACTACGCCGGGATTAGTGTGTGCTTCACCTCACTGTGTGTTCACTGTGTTTGTTTCACTAATTCACCGATTGGGTTAAATGAAGAGACCAAATTTCCCTCACGGGATGAAAAAAGTATACATACTTATACTTATACTTATTCTAGAACATAGAAGAATGTACTCAGTGTGTGATATCATAGCAACATAATGAGAACTAATCTCTCTATATCTCTCCCCCACTCTTCCTCTCTCTCTCTACAGTATAATTGCCACACTGAGGACAGGAGGCTACATGCTGCATGTGCTATGGAAGCAGGGCTACAGGCAGTCTGTGTGTGACACCAGCTTCTATAGCGCCCCCGTCAGCAAGTTCTGGGCATACATGTTCGTCCTCAGCAAACTGCCTGAGCTGGGTAAGACTAGACACACACACAGAGACACACACACACACACACACACATCTGAGGATGATTTTTAGGGCGTGTGTTTGTGGCGTGTTGTAATTGTGGTTGTAGTGTGTGTAGCGAGTTATGAGTTTGCAGTGCAGTTGATTCACTGGCCCACATCTCTGCCACCTTCCTCCACTCATCCTGGAGTGTTTGTCATGGCGGCTGTTGCCATAGCATCTCTGTGTCATCTCAATGTCATCTCCCCTCATATTATGGTCGTTCCAGTGTCCCTCCTCAGTCTCATCTTTTAATGGCTGTTGTGGAAATGGAAAAAAGATGCTGAGGTGGCACTTAATGGAATAGTGTGTGTGTGTGTGTGTGTGTGTGTGTGTACTTCTGATCCTGTAGACATCCTGTTTACTACTGGAATGACTCTTTAAGGCTATCTGAAGTGGCAAGTCGCCTATCTACGTTCTATAACAGTTTTAGACCATACATTGAGTTATTTGGGGTTTTCCTCTCCTCCATTTTTCTCTCCTCCTATTCTCTCTCTCTTTCCCTCTCTCTCTTTCTCTATCTCTCTCTGGTCTGCAGGTGACACGGTGTTCATCGTACTGCGTAAGCAGCGCCTGATCTTCCTGCACTGGTACCACCACATCACCGTACTCATCTACTCCTGGTACTCCTACAAGGACCGCGTGGCCGGTGGCGGCTGGTTCATGACCATGAACTACGGCGTCCACTCCATCATGTACAGCTACTACGCAGCCCGCGCCGCCGGCCTGCGCGTGCCCCGACCGCTCGCCATGGTCATCACGGCCTCGCAGATCATGCAGATGGCCATGGGCCTGGTGGTGCTGTTGTCCGTGCACCTCTGGCTCGACGAACGCGTCTGCCCGAGCAACATGCGCAACATTGTCTCGGGCACCGTCATGTACCTCAGCTATCTGGTGCTCTTTGTCTGGTTCTTCTACAAGAACTACGTCAAGAGCGAGAAAACGACGACGAAAGGGGTCAAGGCTGAGTAAACCACCCCACCCACCCCCCAACCAGGAACATTATTACCAGTAATAGCCCCCCTCCCCCACCAATGATAGATTTTCCACCCAAGACTTACTCTATCTCAAACCACTGACCAACAAGAGGCCAGTGATGGCTGTAGCATATTAGTCATGTTTCCATAACCTCCACCACCACCACCCAACTCCCTTAGAAATGACACAATTTTAACCAAAACCTCACCTATCCACTCAGCAGTATGATCACTTTTAAGGAGAGGACCCTATGAGAGGACCATGAAGAAGCCTGTCCACAACCCCATAGAGACATTTTCATCTAAGAGGAGATGATTTGGACTCACAGCTGGGCCACATCGGGTCCGCGACTGAAGCGCTCCGTTCGTGGAGCGTAAAAATAGTTTTAGAGGACTGGTCTAATAATTTTGGAATGTACGCACTGCTATCACATCTGATGTAGCCAGGTCTATTGATTATAGTGGAAGCTGATTGGTGCAGCAGACGCCCCATGGACAGAACGCTTCAGTTACGTGTCTGGTGTTTCCTGGCTGTTAGAAAAGACAATGCCATTTAAGTGGACGCCATTGGGTAAAAATGTAAACATGTAAACAAAGCCTTCTCCACATGTGTGTGTGTGTGTGTGTTGGCAGGAGGTCATGATGAAAGTGTGTTTGAAGATATGGTATGTGTGTGTTTGAATGTACGCACACCTATGTCTCTCTGTGTGTATGAGTGTTTGTGTGTGAGTGAAAGAGAGAGAAAGAGAGCAGTAGAATGTAGAAAAAGTAAACAATAGAAAAAGTAATTAGCGCTGTATTTGACTACTATCTTAAAGGGACACACACGGTGAATCTCATAGCCATAGGTGTACAAAAGCCAGTTAAAGCCACTTCTTTTCTTAAGAAATGTTTACAAACCACCACAGTGCAGACAACTGTCTCCGTCCAGAGATTTTGTTGTTTTGGAACATGTCTGTGTTTAAAAGTCTATGTGACCACTGGAGAAAGGACTTTTTTTCCTTCACCAGACTGTGATTGTTTAATTGTCTAACATGATGAAGGTGTTTGAAAAAAGTGTGTCTGTGATGGTGGAATATAGAAAATCTTTGGATGTTATTTGTTGGTGTTGATTGCAGAGAATTTGTATATTGTGTGTGTGAACTCTTATCACACTTATCTGATAACAACAGCAAGGGGATGAATGCACTGAAACTCCCAGTTGTCAGGACAACAGAGAATGAATGCACTGATGATCTTATCAAACCTCACCTGTCCGTCCGCCAACACCTGAGCGTGCTGAAGAATGAAGTAGCTTCTATGTCTGTTAGTGTACGTGTGTGTGTGTGTGAATTGCTTGCGGTTGAATGCAGACATGTACAATATGTTGTGACAGAGCACACCTTGCTGTTACAAAAGAAAATTCTGCAAGGAATTTTTCACAATATGTGCATTTCTCATTAAAGCTGCTCATGTGATGGCTTAGATAAGTGTCAAGATATCTCAACAGCTTATAGAGTGTTTAAAAAGTAAAGAATATCAGCGTACTCTGGTCAAATATTAATTGTTTATTAGGAGCGAGTGACTCGTTTCGCCGTTTGCTTCCTCAGGTTGGCTTCCTCTTAGAGCTCAGCTTAGAGAGTGTTACCCAAAGTCAGATATCCATCTCTCAGTTTCGCACGTAGTAGTTTGGGGCGGTTTACAGGGTGTGTTGTGGGTTTTGAACAGGTCCGTCTCTGTCAAAGGAGATAATAATCTGAGATTTCCACTGCGATTGGTGATGTTGCAATAAGAATCATTGGAAACACATTCCCACGTCACTCACACAAACCTGGCTCACCTCTCCAGAGCGCTCTGAGAAACGAAATGAAGACCGCAGCTTCACATGTGTCAACCTGTCGTTGTTCCGCCTAGCACCTTAGGAAAGCTTGACTTTCTTTGTTTTATTTGTTTGACTTTTGATTTATAATCTGTTTTGTTTTTGTAAAATGGGCTCCAACCCCTGTAACAGCCCTAAAGAGGGGGGGTCATTCCAAGTACGTGGTTTAGTGACTTACCCTCACAGCAGTGGTGTAGTTTACGTGACTACGCAGTATACCCTCTTAAAAAGCATCACAAACTCAGTATACTTAAAATGAGCAAGGATACGTACAGTATTAACATTTGGGGTTGATCACAGTATACCCACTACAGCTAACTAGACTACACGACTGCCTCAGAGTAAGTTAACTTAGATCCCTCGAGCCACAAGCATAGCTGGCCCTGACCTGATCTGGACTCTCTCGGACTCTCCAGCGCATTGCAGCTCCCCCACACCAATCTTAGCCAAGACCTCACAGACGGAGGAATTGTCCTGGTTAGTGAGAGAGAAACAGAGGGAGGGAAATAGAGGGAAAGAGAGAGAGAGGGTGGGGGAATGAGAGGAGGGCAGATTACCACAGTGGGAATCAGCAGTGCATCAGAACACAATGCTCATTGTACATTACTAGAGTGATATCATGTGGAATGTATATATATATATTAACAAAATATATAGAAAACACCATAGACAAATTGGGTTGAGTGCTATCTCTGTCCTTTCTTAAAAGCACCAGAGCTGGGAAATGGTATTAAGGTTCTCTCCGCACATGTGTCTTACTCTCCCCATCCTGCCGCTCAGGCTCCTCAACACAAACAATGTACTTGGGTCATTGGGAGGACCATTGTCCTCGGTATAGATATCACCCATCACCACTGTGTCCTCAAACAGTTCAATGTCAACGAGGCTGGGACTTGACGTCAGTGCTACCATTTGCCATTTATAGTTGAGAGATTGGGGAAAAACCTAAAAGAATAGTAAAATAGTAATGGCTTTAGTGGCCACAGTGCCATTGTATGCATCTGAGATCTCAGTCCCAGGACAGTGGAGGGTTGGTTTAATGTACCCAGGGAGACACATCTCACCTCTTAGTGAAGAGCATGGAGAATGGGATGCTAGGCAATGAGCTGTATAGGCATATGATAGACCCATTCCTTTAACCATGATTACAGACCCGTCCAATTTCTGGTAGTCTTTAATTCATAAGACATAATGAAATCAAATCATTTGGTCATTCTTTTGGTTAACTCAGATTTGATATAGTTTCACTTTATTTTTCAAGGAGGCTTTGTGTTCTTGTTACTTTGTTAATAGTTTGAAGTAATTTCCCATGTACAGTACCAACCAACTGCAACGCATATAGGCCGCAGGACAGTGTTTTATGCAAATGACCACATCCACGTATTAACCGCAGTGCCCAGAGGCCCAATGAATCACAATCTGATCAGTGCTTTAATCAGAAAGAAGAATGAAGAAAAGAAGCCAGCCTAGCGTATTGCCTTGTATAGCCAGCCCTTGTGTATTAGAACCTCATAGCTGAAAAGATAGATCAAAACCAGTGTATAAACCTCGGGTCTTAGGCAGGAAATTACTGAGACGTGCATTGAATAAGTAGACTAAAATAAAGTAAGGCCTCCACTTCTCTGTGTGGTCTATGGTTTTGACTCACAGTAAAGCCCACAAACTTTTCCTGTTGTGTGTGTGTATGTGTATTCAGGTCCATTTACCCCCTGAGTTACTGTTTTTACTCATTCCTCACTTGTATTAAGAGACAATGATGATTGATTATAGTCATACTACTTGGTGTACATACCATGTGATTTACCCCACTCCCTCAACAAGAGTGTTTTGGCATTCCATACACTACATATGCTACAAACAGATGCTACATATAATACATGAAACACACAGGGAATTTCATGCATAAGGCCATGCACAGGTGACTGCCAATCTGTGATTTGTTTTTTCTACTGACAGGTATACACAGAACAGTTGTGGGGTTTTTTTGTAACTGTTGACTCACTTGTGTGCTGATGTGGATGCATTAGGTTACAGAATGTGACAAACACACAAACATACACAATCACATACACATATGCACACACACAACCTAGAATGTACCTGATAGGGATTGGATACAGAGCTGCTTTCTTGAAGTCTATATATCTGTCCACATGCCCAACGTGTGCCATGTTACAGATGTACAAGGGAAGAACATCTAAAGGGCTTCCATGTCATTTTTTATTTTAATTTATATGTGATCATGTACTGTAAATGTAACAATAAAGCCATGTTTTGAATGACTAGGGATCTGTCCTGTGGTGTCTTGGAACATATGTGAAATGTGTACATTTTCAATAGCATTAGGTGGTAAGTTAGTAAGTACTGTAGGTTAGGCAAATACGTGAAGGTTATTTAACTTTTTATGGCTGCAAGTTTTACAACAAAAAACAGTAATGAATACAGTAGTGTATGTGACTGTACTGTAATCAAATAAAAAAACTACAATATGGTAAAAAATATATACATAATTGCAAGGAATGGGATGGCAGATTTACAGATCCTGGATCTGTCCACATACAGTCACCTCATCAACATCAATGAAGTCATAGCCTCCTCAACTCCATTATAACAGACTGATTAAATCATTCCAGATTGATCAAACATCTAATGTGCAATAATGCTCTATACACTGATCACTTTATTTTAAATATGTATTTTTTACACTTTTACGGTTATATATTTATCTTAAATTCAGATTGATCAAAACTAATTGAATATTTAATTGAACTTTTGTTATATATTTATCTTAAAAATGAATTTAAAAGTGTTCATAGTTTCAGAAAGTGCTTCAAATGTGTCAAGGCAGGCCTCTGGCATTTCTCAGAGCCTCTGGAATGTCAGAGCCGATTCCGCCCTCTGGTGGACCAAAAGTGTACTTGATAAAATGTTCACTTTATTACTGTAAGGTTTATTTTTTAGACATGTACAGTGCACATTAATGAACGTAAAAATATAAATGAGCCAGAATTAGCTAATGGATATTTTGCATCTCTTGTCCATGGGCCGATGTTAACTAAAATAAACTCTACACACATCATTGCAGACCTAAAAGATAAAATTACACTTTACACATAAGCAGTGTTGGGAGGGTTACTTTCAATACGTATTCAGTTACAGAATACAGAATACATGCCCAAAAATGTAGTAACGTATTCTGAATACTTAGATTACTTCCGCATTGAATTGCATTTTATAAGTGTAGGAATGCGGCCATCAAATCCTGCTTAGGCCTACTAAACAGTAGCCTGACGAGCCAGACCCACATTAAAATGTAGGGTCTGGGCACTCACCGTTGGCAGTGCTCAGTCCGAGGGGCGCGATAATCGGTTGTCTTTCAAATTCCCTCTGCACGCAAAAGGACAGCGCTATCCCATGCGTTTTCCCACCAGCTGAGCTAGTTGGCCGGTTCAAACTTTTGCCAACTTAAAACGAAGCCAACGGAGAGTTGCTAGACTAGCACTGAGGGTGCGTCTAGATTTCTAGGCTAACTAAACAGGCCTATTCTGGTGTGTTCTTCTGTTCCAAATGGCTGACGTGTTAGGCCCACATACGAGAATGTAAAGTCAACTAAGCTACGTGATACAACTTTAAGATAGCAAGGTGACCACTAAAACTACAGCAGGCGACGGCTAATTAAAACAAACAAAATAAATAGGCACTTTAAGGGAGTAGCCAGAAATTATAATTAAGGTGTTCCTGGGAGTTCGGTGGCATCAACCCAGTACAAGTGAGGGGCACATATGACCGGTGGAACGCAAATTACCTGTAAATGTAAACACTATGGGCTACTGTATATCAGTGCTCTCAAAATGAACGTGATCGCGTAATGACAATCAAAACCGCACGTTAAAATATGCTACTGGCAAGAAGGCTTCAGAGGCTGCACCATATAATTCATTTTAAAATGTAAATGTAGATCAAATTAGAAAAAATAATAATCCATAAAGCTATTTTAAGTTAGAATAAAAAACTTAGAATGCAGTGCCTATTTTAGAGATTGGTTTTATTGTAGGTCTAAATCAACACGTAACTTGGCTTTGTTTATTGCTTAGCAAACTGTGTAACCGATTGGCCGAAGTAGCCTGAGCTATTAACCCATTTCACCCCATCGGTCACAATTGTGAGCCTCTAAAACTGTAACTGGGGAATATCCCAATACTCTTTCAGTAAATATTGAAACAATAGAGTGTTTCAATGAAATGTGTGCCGTGTCAAATGTTTTGAGTAAATGGTCACATGACCAGAGCTGTTTACTTCCTGGTTGCACCTTAAGAGGATGATGGCCTCAGCTCCCAAATAAAAGGTTTTTAAAGTATGTTAAAATAAACATAGGACAAATATTTTTTGTACACATGGTCTTTAAGGTGTCGAGTTATGATATATACATCTATAATTATTCAAATGTCGTTGGTGTGTTTGCTGAATGAGTAAACATGTTAACGGTCACAATAGTGACCGGTGGGATACAATGTTGTATCTAGATGCACACATACTTCTACACCTACAAACACACACACACACACATATACATACTCATACATACACACATACAGAGACATACACACACACTTACACACACTCACACAGATATACACACACACACAGATATACACACACACAGACATACACACACACACACACACACACACTCACACACACAGACATACACTCACACACATACACATGTACACATATTCATACACAGACACACACAAATACACACATACACACAGATATACATTAACAAACACAGATATACACACTCAGACATACACTCACACACAGACAAAAACACACACACAGACATACACACTCAGATACACACTCACAGACATACACACTCACATACAAACACAGACATACACACTCAAGGTGACTTCACATTGCACGCGACATGCACTTTGCCTGCTGCTCACACACCCACCTGCAGATACACACACACATACATATATGCATGTGTGAGTATGTCTGTGTGTGTGTGTGTGTGTGAGTGTATCTGTGTGTGTGTGATGTGTGAGTGTGTGTGTGTGTGTGTGTATCTGTGTGTGTGTGAGTATCTGTGTGTGTGTGAGTATCTGTGTGTGTGTGTGAGTATCTGTGTGTGTGTGGAGTATCTGTGTGTGTGAGTATCTGTGTGTGTGTGAGTATCTGTGTGTGTGTGAGTATCTGTGTGTGTGTGAGTATCTGTGTGTGTGTGAGTATCTGTGTGTGTGTGAGTATCTGTGTGTGTGTGAGTATCTGTGTGTGTGTGAGTATCTGTGTGTGTGTGAGTATCTGTGTGTGTGAGTATCTGTGTGTGTGTGAGTATCTGTGTGTGTATTTACCAGGAGCTTCGGCTCGTTAAAATAGAACCCTGAATGTGTATGTCTGTGCGTGCGTGTGTGCCTGCATGTAGTTGTGATATATATATATATATATACACACACAGTATCTGCATGGGGTGTGAGTGTTAGTGTGCATAGTGTGTGAGTGTTAGTGTGCATAGTGTGTGTGTGTGTGTGTGTGTGTGTGTGTGTGTGTGTGTATATATACACATACAAACAACATGCACACTAACTCACCCCATGCAGATACACAGACAGACCATATACACTAACTCACAACTACATGCAGACACACACGCACATACACATTCAGGGTTCTATTTTAACGAGCCGAAGCTCCTGGTAAATAAACAACGTTTACATATTTTTCATATTTGTTATTGCCATTGGTCTCAGTGTTCATATCAGTTTGAAAAGTCCTGTAAGAATACCTTTATTTTAACAAAAAAGCAATTTGAGCAACCTTTAATTGAGTATACGCACAATTGTGACCAGTAATAAAACTCAGTTTTTCATCTACTTTTCTACATAAAAAAAAAAAGGAGTTACCTCCACTTACTTTACTCCTAATTTGCTGTGCAAACTGTCAGGATTGTGCAGGAGGACCCAAGTGCAAGACTCAACCAGGCAGACTTACAGACAAAACAGAATTTATTTTAAACACAAACTTTACATTTAAAGAATTTCTTACTTACATACAGGACTTTGACTAGACAAACAGAGAGACGATCCGAACAGGAGCAGAGAAACAGGAGGGTAGAAATACACAAAGCAATTAACAGAGAGACAGAGGACTGGATGAAACCAACGAGACAATAACAGGGAACAGGTGAGGAGGCAGAAATGGAGGGAAAACAAACAAGACAGGAAGCACAGACCAAATAAGGAGACAAAGACAGATGACAGGCAGGTAACACAAAGCACATGGGGAACAGGCAAAAACAAACACAGGACAATACACAAAATGGCCACCAGGGTGGCACAAACTCCAACAGTCCGGGCCAGATCCTGACACAAATGGTCATTTCAGGGTCTCCGATGACGCGTCCATAATGCGCGCTGGCTGCGTTTTGAGGCTAGTGCAAGACGGCGGGGCTTGGATTTAAACATGTAAACAATTTCATCATAGATTGCTTTCAGGAGCTTCTGGGAAATGGAGTTGCCTTAATTTATTTAGAGAGTGAATAAACTTATGAAACAGAGAACTATCGTCATGTAATCCACTGATTTCAACAATGTAACTGTATTCTAATTACCAACTATAACTTGTAACTGTATCGGAATACAGTTACTCATAATTTGTATTCTGAATACGTAACGCCAGTACATGTATTCCGTTACTCCCCAACACTGCACACAAGACCTATGAAAATATTACAAACAAATGAAAATGAAGGAAAGAAAAGAAAAGAGAGCATGGGCAAGAATGGTTAAGTGTGCAGTCACCTGATAAACCTGACAAGCAGAGTCGTGAGCGGTGTATTGTGTTTGTTTTGATTAATGTTGACAGGTCTGGTTGCTGATTAGCCACTTCTTTAGATTGGATTTGAATATATAGAATTGATTATAATTAACTCAACACCATGACAAACATAATCACACAATAGACGAGTATACAAATCATTATGTAAATCATGTTGTGGCCTACTACAGTATTATTACATTATTATTGCATAGATGGTCATTGAATAGGTTTCAGGATGCGCAGTGGAGCTATTTTAAACATCATCCTCAGTTGATTAATTAGGAACGTATTCTAGTCTCGTCATCCATATTCACGCCATGCGTTTTGCTTTGACAGCCGCGCAGCAATTTAAAATTGTAATCGGGCTTAATAAAACAGACAGGTCATACTTTTGTTAAAGGTTACTCTTGGGAATGATGCTTACTGTATCAGAAGGAACTGTGAACATGGACCTGACCAAAGCGCACGTGAGCAGCCTCGTGAGTAATTGTACCAACTCTCTGTAGCACCCGCCTCCCGTGGTCATTTTAACTCAAAAAACAGTATGTTAGTGTCACCACCCACTAAACCGCAGTAGACCTACTTAATTAAACAGTGGTTATGTCTCCGATTGCTCCACCAACTTTCCCTTACTGTATTTGAACTGTAGACTACAACTGAATTGAAACGGTTGTAGCCTAAGTAGCTTAAACCATTATTTTTCTACGGCTGAACTTGGTAAAATGAATGAACAAAGACTAAAAGTGTAGGCCTAGACTGGTTATGGGTACCAGGATATTTTAAACATCTCACAAATTTAACTCACACATTAACTCAAAGACCCTGAATCATAAACACTAGTCTGTCTAGGATCCGTCTCACTTCCGATCAGAGAGCTAAACGTTTGGGAAATCACTCTTCTTTCAAAGAACCTAATGCAATGCAGAGGGGAGGAGTTTGGATTTGGGGGCTGTTGCTGAGACAAGCCACGTTTTCAAGCAACCCAGATCCCGCGTTTGTGTGTGTGAGAGAGTGTGAAGAAGAGATAGCCCACCTACACCTGGATTATCACTCACGGAACAAACTAGCAACATTTCTGGACAGACACACAGCATACTCTTGCAGAAGTCGTAGAGGAACATTTTTATGTTTTGTTTTTGGAATTTTGTTTTGTTGTTGTTTTTTTAAGTCAAACACTTAAGAACATATCTGCATCTTGAGACAAGTAAGGTAAGTTGACTTTGACTATCATCATAATTACATATTACATGCAGGCTGTAATGTCCTAGTGTGGTCCAGTTTTGTTTATGATGTGTTGAAGTGGTGTAGTTTTAAAATGGAACGACAATTTGAGGATGAAAATGAGTGTTAAATGTGCTTTGTGCCAACAAATGGTATTTTTGCACTTTCGTGTTGGCTACTGTAGTCATTAATAATAACATATAATTTACAACAAACAGTATTACAAAATCACATGATTTGAGGTACACAGACATGCATGTGGATAATGTCAAGCACTTACCCTGATTTTGAGCCTAACCTACCCACATAAATATGCAGAATGTAATAATCAGTCGCTCATTTATTCCCCTTTTCTTTTGCACTGAAGGTTAATTCAGTGAAAGCATATCATGGGTTGGCCACTTCAGGTTTTATAATCTTCAATCCAATTCGGACCAAACGTTAAAAGACGCACCGTGGCCCTGTGGGGACCCTGACGACGTTCCTTGAGAGAAGCTGAAGATTGACTGGCCATGTCTTTCTGGGTGATCTTACCCATCAGTTTACCTGTCTTCACCATCACAGGAATTTGGGTGGTGTAAGTTCACATCTTTGCTTTCATTATCATGTACCGTGTTTGTGTAGTAGAAAGACTGGAAACACCATACTTAGATAGTCAGTATACAGACTTCACGGGTCATTGTCATGTCATCACCCAGCCCCTAACCCTATAATGTTAACCAAGTTGTTGTTAACAGTGTGTCAATGATGTTTATTTACAATAAGCATCTGTAGATATGAGAGAGCAGTAAAGTGATCCGAAGTGAAGTAAAGTGTGACCAAAAGACTCTAGAGTGGATGGGTTTATGACTGGCACCTGTTCCTTATTATTTAAAGCACAGGGCAGATGACAGCCAGCTGGCTTGATAGCATTGCTTGTTGTGTATCATTGCAAACTTTTGCAAGACTTGTGGCATAAGCTGTTGTTAGCTAATAACACTGGTATGCTGCCATGCATCTGTGTATATCTAAAGGCGAATGCACACCTGGCCGACTTCAAAGCACATGGTGCGTTTACTGGCTGTCTGTTGAGTCCTGCTGGGTCACTTTGTGTTGGCTGTGTGGACGGAAAAAACGTTGCTCTACTATGCATATAGCAATGACTGTATGCAGTGATTTCAAAGGTTGTGGGTTTAATTCCTATCGCTGAAAATTCATCGTCATTCTTCAGAGCTTAACTTTGATTTTTGGCTTAGACTTTTAGAAATACAAATGTTACTCCTAAAACAGTGTGCAATTAACACATTCATGGAATTCTCCTCAGCAAACTAGCAAATTCCTCAACACAATTCTCAAACATTTGGCAATGTTTATTTTATTTATTTATTTATTATAAAATTTCCCTCGGGATGGCTTGAATTTCCCTCAGGATGAATAAAGTATCTATCTATCTATCTATCTATCTATCTATCTAAGTTTAGCTCAGAGGAATAGTAACCTGTGTGCAATAACATACAGTATATATTAAATGGATAAAGTTACAGTAAATGACTGCAGTTGAGTTATCTAATATAGGGGTCATTTCAACATGCTGAGTCTTCACAGATTGAGCATCGGCTCTTCCTCTGCTCCTTGGTTAGTTGCTGTTGAGAGTGTGTGTGTGTGTGTGTGTGTGTGTGTGAGAGAGAGAGAGAGAGAGAGAGAGAGTGAGTGTGTCTGAGGGAGAGCTCAGGCTGGCACTAAAGCCATACTTCATCTCAGCCTTCAGCAGAGTATGCTGCTTACCTTTGGACAAAAAAACCTTGCTAACATAAATATTAAGCAGAGATGTAAAGTGTTGCTCTTCTTTGGAACAAGCCTTCAATTATGGGGTTCTCTGCATATAGCTATTGTACTTTTCAAAAATAATTAATGGAATTATTTAAACACAAGCAGAAAATACAGCTCACATTTGCACTTGTTTGTGAGTAACATTATTGTGAGTACAGTTGGCGGCTGATTTTATTGTGTATGTCTGGCTGTGTCTGTGAACACCTGCAGTATATGACCCAAAGACTTTATATAATACCTGTGCCTTTATCAGGCCATAGAATATTCTGGAGGAGAGGACATCTAAGGAATGAAACACGTTACACACTGTTAGAAAAGCAAGAACATCGTTATAGAGTCACTCAACTCGGCAGGGAGTTAACTGTCCAACTCTTACTAACTGGCTAAGAAGAAGGCAGTCTGCTAAGATATGCACACTCAGAAGTTCACAAGTGAGCATGCTAACTGGAATTTGAAGACAGGAAACAGGACTACAACCACAACCGATTTCCAGCACAGATATTCAGTCAGTCTCTGTTATGGGGCATGTGCTGGGTTGGCAGTTAAATTCTTATCTTGTGAGAGTTACATAGTGACATCTTACCAATTGAACTGTACCAATGTGCCTAGCACATTCATCCTGTATGTACACACACACACACACACACACACACACACACACACACACACACACACACACACACACATACAGACTCATCAGTTTGTGTTAAATATTTTACTCCTACAAAGTATTACTTTGAAAAGTTGATTTGAATATAGTACAGCTTAATAGTTACTGAAATCAGTTAGTTAGTCATATCAGACGTATGAACAGGCGTTAGTGTTTGACAGGGTCTGATGTCATGGGAGAGTAACCTGCAGCACAGACAGGTCGCGAGTTTCTCCAGGACCCCAGCTGGGCTTGGCACTAGGACAAAGTTGAGGCCAGGTTGAGCCACAAATCCATGCAGACAGGTTAATAAGAAATCTCCAAGATCTCTCCCTCTCTCCTCCTTTCTCTCTCTCTCTCTCCCCCTGTCTCTTTCTCTCTCTCACACACACACACACACACAAACACATGCACATGCACACACCATGCATTCGTGATACATATAAATATGCACACACACACAGACATGGTCTCATCTGCACACATGTGATGATTTATGTGATGATAAGACTGAATCTAATGTATTTTTTTCCCTCGGCAGATACGCCATGGCTCTGTACAACCAGCATGTCTGCCCAGTAAGCAACTGGTGAGTTGACAGTTCATCACATTTCTCCCGACACATCAATACTGACCCCTGTCTCGTCTGTGATCTTTGCCTTGCTCGTTCAAACAAAGAGATTCAGATCCCCCCCTTGGATGTTTGCGGAGATATTGATCCTAGTAGTCTTGATGCAACAGATCCACAGACTGCCTATTCATGTTTGAGCCAGTTTGGTGAGATTGATATAAGGCAAAGTAGAGCTTCCAACTCCCAGTCTTTGAATCTCTTTGCTCTGGCTGATAAATGATAACACTTTTAAGATAGTGTCCGTCTTATGTGAAAAAGAAGAGTTTGTGATGATCTGTCCTTATCTGATCTCATGGCCTCTCCACTCCTACTTAGTATACAGATGACGCTTTAGTGTGCGACTCTACAAAGACAGGGTCTGGGGTGATGTGAGTGTGACAGTCAGGGGTCAAGGTGTGTGGAGAAAGAGGCGTGTATTTGCAAAGGCCAGCGTACAGTGGCTTATGAGTAACCCCAGGTTACGGAGTCTTTCTGTACAGGTGACGCACGTCTTGACCGACGCACATCTTGACGCACATTCTGAAAGGGCCAAGAAGAGCCAAGAGAGTGAGTGGACCTGTGATTGGCCAACTTACTAGGCTAACATAGCTGAACTTGTGAAGAATATTAAAGTAATTTGTTATAATAATGTAATAGTAACAGAAGACTTTGCTCTAACACTTGGCATTAACACTTTTGGGGCAATTTCATGGTACTGTTATTGTACATGGTACTGTGACTGTGTGACAATGTAAATCATACATCAGCGGTGAGAACAGCGCCCCCTACATCAGAGGATGGAACAACGCCTGGGTCGACTCTGTGTTGTGAAAAAGACAGAGGCCCCTGGACAACCACAAACTCTCCCCCTTGTAAACGTCACAACAGCAATATGTCTTGATGACAGGACACATTTCCTGAGCTTGACTTCCACCCAGTGTCAAAGAGC
Source organism: Alosa alosa (assembly GCF_017589495.1). Lineage (NCBI taxonomy): Eukaryota > Metazoa > Chordata > Actinopteri > Clupeiformes > Clupeidae > Alosa > Alosa alosa. The sequence goes on along the minus strand of NC_063210.1, from coordinate 12,220,360 downwards.
ACAACACACCGCAACGACAACACAAAGAGGGACACAAGAATAGAATCCAAGAGGATGTGTGTGTGTGTGTGTGTGAGAGAGAGAGTGTGTGCGCGTGCGTGCGTGCGCGTGTGCATGCGTGTGTGTATGTATGTGTGTGCGTGTGTGTGCTCCCCCACCCAAACATAGCCTGTAGGCAACTGCAAGTCAATGTTTCTTACATAATCGTGTAGCTTTGGGAGCATTCTGAATCTGCTCTGTGAGGGAGTCTCTGCTTTAGTTCTGATTATGCAGTACCATTTATTCACTGTCAGAAACACAACTGAGGAAGTACTGCACATCTGAATGACCGCCCAGTAGTCCAGCTGACCAAGCAAGGTGTTCCCAGGCTTGAAGCATGTTGAGTCTTGACCGGAACCACTCTCAGCAATGCTAAGCACTCACTTCTGTTAACGTTTCAAACAAAACAGAGAGCTAGCTCGTCCCTCCCTCCCGCTCCTTCCCATGTAATTGAAACTGACATGAACGCGCATCTCGTCGGTGATTGGCTGGAACAGTTTGTTAGGTTTCATGGTCCAGGCTGGACCAGGCTGTTTTTGTTGCCATTTTTGGAGCTTGGGCATTTTTTTGCAATGTATTTAGGGGACAGACAGCTAGCGGATTGTGAGGACATGTTTGCTGTATGTGACAAAAAATGTTTTAGCTTAAAAACCGCGTAACGTGACTTAAATCACCTTTAACAGAGTGTAGTGTGTCCTTTAGTGGTGACACTCAGTTCTAGTAAGTAGATTCCAGTTTGGCGAACACTGCTCTCTCTCTCTCTCTTTCTCTTGTTCTTTCTCTTTCTCTCTCTAAAAGAGCATAGTGCCGATTAAAGCAACACTGTGTAGCTCTTAAACTCATTCTGCAAAACTATTTTAGATAATACACTAACTTATGGAGAATCGCATCTCCGGCATTGACAATTTGTAGTTTCTCTGTCGCTCTGTGTCTATCTCTGTGTGTGTCTCAGTGCCCCGGGGGTTTAGTCTCAATACTGAGAATGATTAGTCACTCAGTGATCACAGATATCTGTTGATATGATCAGGTCTGTGTTATTGTGTTACTGTGACTATTTGCTCAGTGATGTTTATATGACAGTATGTGGGGGTGTGAGACTGCAGCTGTTTAAGAGACCGTACTGCTCAGGCTTAGTGAACAATGGGCAGTGGTTATGGGATGTGTATCTTCTTGTGCATTTTTCACATGTTGATGTAAATAAAGATAAAAACTTGTGTGTGTATGTTTGTGTGTGTGTGTGTGTGTGTTGGCAGGTTTTATAACCAGTCCTGTGAGCAGCCCCTGCACTTACAGACTGATCCAGTACTCTGCTGTACGCTGGATAATGTACCACTCATCAGGTAAGAGCTAGGCCCATTTTAAATCTAAATGTAAAAGTGCTGGTCTGGGAATATATATATATATATGTGTATATAGATATACATATATATATATATACATACATAAAAACTGGGATCAAAAAGCTTAAGAGATCCTTTCACTATCCTTTCCCTCTCTCTATCTCCTTTTACTCAAGCCTCTCTCTCTCTTTTTTCTCTCACTCTCTCTCGTTTCTCGTCTCTCTCTGTCTTTTTCACTCTTGTTATCTATTTGACAGGCTTTCACATGTTTCTGGGTCTCAGGAATTCTCAGGATGAGACCTCTGCACTATGGCAGGATGTTTGCATTTAAATGTGCATGTCTCTGTTTGTGTGTGAGACAGAGAGAGAGAGAGAGAGAGAGAGAGAGAGAGAGCGTGTGTGTGTGTGTGTGTGTGTGTGTGTGTGTGTGTGTGTGTGTGTGTGTGTGTGTGTGTGTGTGTGTGTGTTTTAACAGGCCTTTTAAGGATAATCTTGTCAGCAGAAACTGAGAATGTAAACAATCAGTGTTATTGTTCTTTAAAGAGCCATTTGGGCTTCATCCTCAGCCTATGACCCGAGGACCTAAGATACCTTTAGCCTATATTTTACCGCACTTATCACTTTACAGTGCTGGGCTGGAAAGCTATCTGAGAACCAAGCCTTTGAAAGCACTGTCTGAGTAAGGCCACATATAGGGAAACTGTCTGTTTAGTGGCCTACTTTAAGCTTTGTGTTATCTGATCTTGTGGTTAGAGAACCTTTTGAGAGTGTTGGTCCTGTTCTATACTTGTGTTTACAGCAGGATTGTAATGTAGCTGAGGCAGTTTTGTGTGTGTGAGCAATGTGCATGTGCATGTGCATGTGTGAGTGTCTGTGTGTGTGTGTGTGTGTGTGTGTGTGTGTGTGTGTGTGTGTGTGTGTGTCTGCAATCCATGCTTCAGAGTGTTGTGCCGTCTCGCTGTGTGGTCTAGTCCAGAAGAACTGTTTTCCTTCCCAGCATTCCATGGGAGCAGGAAGTGGTGTGGCATTGGTACAGCTCCTGTTGTGAGGGGCATGGCTCCAGGGCACATGTTAAATCCTGGCATGGGCACAGGCGCCAGCCCACCTTCCCACTCACCCTCCAACCTCTCATCCTCCCTCTGTGCTGTATTACAGAAACGGCTCCTCACAGGTTCTTAAGGTTCTCAGAAGGTTCTTAAGAGTTCTCTTCACAAATTAACCCTCGGAGGAACCATTAAGAGACCATAGAGGGTGCTTAAGGGAAACCTTAAGGTCTCTATATACAAATCAAACCTCAAACAGATCTGCAAACACGTTTTATTGTAATGTTATATGGAGCGACTGTGATGCTTCCTCTATGTACATACTGCTGGCAGGTTCATGGTCTTGGTGTCAGTCTCTGACTGGAGATGGTGGACATGTCGGTACTGTTCCTGGATAGATGACAATGACCCAGCAGCTTCATAGATTTTGTATTAACAGGAAAAGGATAAACCATTTTAACATCTCTCTCTCTCTCTCTCTCTCTCTCTCGCTCTCTCTCTCTATCTCTTCTCTCTCTCTCCCTCTATCTCCCTGCAGTAAGTGTGGAGCTCTTCCACCTGAGAGCTGTTTGTTCAGTCTGATCTGCAGCACTGGCTCCTTCATGGGTAAGAAAGCCCTCACACACACACACAAATACACACACACACACACACACACACACACACACACACACACACACACACACAAACTCGAGTCACACTCACACATACACACACACACACACACACACACACACACACACACACACACACACATCAATACTCTCTGTATTACTATTGATGCTACTGACCCCTGCATTAAGAATTTTCATTCCAAAGTTCACAGGATGCAGGCTTCTGGGTCAGACCCCATTGGAAAGATAAGGTGGCCAGTGTGAGCTAGTTAAAACTAGTAGCCCATCTGTCTGGGCAACCTAGTCTCATTAGCGAAACGTTTCCCTGGGAACGTTTTCGCAGACCCAGCTAAACGTACCACCAGGTACATCTCTGAGGTGCAAAATGGCCAGCGGTGGTGCTAAAGAGGGATGTTTAGACATTGTTTACTACAATTAGGTCTGGTCGAACTAGAGCTTAAAAGTATTCTTTTGTTACCAAACCAAAGCTTTTAGTTTTAATAGTGATTATTTCTCGCTAAGTTTTACAAAATATATGGACACAAACCCTGAACTTAGTTGTTAATACAGGAATACTGCCGTCTATGAGTTTGCTTTGTCATCTTGGCGCATGACCGGACTCTAACCTTTGGTTTGGTAACCAAAGAATACTTCTGTACTCTGCTCAAGTACGATCTACAGTAGTTAAGGTAGTTATTGCTAACATTCAACCACAACTCTCTCATCTCAATCACCCATTTCGTTTACACTCAGCTGTCCTCTTCAGGGTGGCATTTACATTTAGTCATTCAGCTGACACTTTTATCTACAGTGGAACAATCAAGGTATAGTGTAACTAGGACATGTTAGTGCAGCATGTGGCAAATCTGGTTGTGAACACTGCAACACAGCTGGATCATAGCCCCCAGTAGGTCCAAACATTTGCGAGAGAGAGAGAGAGACTTGTCTGGTGTGGTCAGATATGCTGTTAGAACGCCATGTCTGTTCCCTGGCTGTTTAAAGTAAGCCATGCAGAACAAGTGACTTTGACCCTTCTAAATTGAATTCAGAAAAAAATATTAAAACATGTCTTGCAGATGGTGAAAACTGTTGTTTTTTTTTTGTCACAAATAAAAGGAAAGGGATTGTGTGTCAACTCAATGACGTGTTTCCCACAAATCTATGCATACTTGAACATCTTGTCCAAAGTCAGTGTTTATGTAGCAAAGCCCCCAAAAAGTCCAGTTTCCTCAATTTAAGTCCAGGAGAGTTCAGTTTCCCGCCTCTCAGGCCGATAGCCGATGGCCTCTGCCAGGTTCCACTCCATAACCTCTTCTATGATGAGTCAGAACATTCCAGAACCCTCCTGAAAGTTTCATCAAGAGTCAGACTTGCAGATTTCGCATTTCGTAACATAAGCCAGTTATGAAGAAAATGTTGATGCAATTCCTCTGCGATTGTCATTCTTCTGGTGCCATTTTTTATGTTTTTTTTTTTTCTCCTTCTTTGGACCGACTGCTTGAGCATCAACTCGTCTTAGCTGTTTATTGTTTTTTTTTTCTGTGCAAGAACACATTCAAACAGCTTCTTGCATAATCCCAAGCATTGGCACAGGTCCCAGATCAGATAGCAACAGGCAGACTTTTAAAAATGTCCAAGACACAGCAACCCACCCCTTAGGTGAACACAGTGAAATAATGGTGCAATTAAACAGTTTAAATAAGCAATGCCCCCCCCCCCACCGTGAGGAACGTTTGAGGAAGACGGTACTCCCACTTTTGCGGAACAGTAGTGGAAGTAAGTCTGCTGGTGGCTGACAATAGACAAAGACGTCCTGGTCACTGGTCACGTAGTCACCACCCTCCTCACATCACACCCTACAGGCTAAGTCACAATGGAGGTCTTGCAGGAATACAAAGCTTCTGCTGCTATTTGTCTTCTTGGGGAAAAAACATTGCATGTAGTGTTCCGGTGTTACCTAATCTAAGATGCGAGGCTGATTTGGGAGCACAGATATTAGATTCTTTTGTTCTATTATTTTCTATTTATTTATACTCGTAATTTGTTCAAATATATGTGTGTGTGTGTGTGTGTGTGTGTGTGTGTGTGTGTGTTATTTTAGCAGTGTGAGCATCTGTGTATGTGTGTGTGTGTGTGTGTGTGTGTGTGTGTGTGTGTGTGTGTGTGTGTGATTACCATAATATCCTGTCAGACCTTTGCAATTTTCACCTGCTGAGAGCTGATTCACCTTTACGAGGCGCAGAAACAGAAGCCTTTTCCTTAGTCTTTTCCAAAACAACCCTCATGGGTGATCTGCTCTCTCAGTAGACTCACTACATGAATCCCATAAGAGCCAGCTCTTTCCACCACACAACCGACTGCATGTGTGCAATGCAACACACAGTCCAGATCTCGGAGTTAAAATTAGTTTCCAACTGTGGCTGACTTCTGTGATTAACATGTCGCAACACTGAAACGTAGCACTTAAATGGAGCACTGAACGGTATTATGAGACAGCTGCTGAGCTAAGATACATAAGATACAAACCGATAAGAAGTGCATGTAGATGTTCACCTTTAACCCCTTTTCCCTGTCCCCATCTGACATAAACTCTCTCTCTTTCTCTCTCTCTCTCTCTCTCTCTCTCTCTCTCTCTCTCTCTCTCTCTCTCTCTCTCTCTCTCTCACACACACACACACACACACACACACACACAGACATACACAACTGCATATATACAGAAAGACAGTAACACACACACACACACACACACACACATGCATACATAAGAAGAGACGGTAATGCAATACGCATGCACATGCACACACACACACACACACACACACACCCCAACTGTAGCGATTTAGTTTTGTGTTTGCCACTGTTGCATTACTAATTGTTGCCCCCCCCCCCCTCTCTTTCAGTGATGCTGATAAGTCTGCTGCGGTACGCCCATGTGATCGACAAGCACCAGAACTGCATACTCAACACAGCCGGTCTCTCCACTGGCTGGATGTGTGCCACAGGCCTCATCATGGTGGGCCACTTCCAGGTGAGAAACACACACACACACACACACACATACACACACACACACACACACAGACATGCACACCTGAATGCACTCCTGAATGCACTACACATAGACATACTGTACCTGAGCATGCTTTGCTGTAATACACCTGAACATGCTATAGGCTAATACTCTTGATCACACATCACAATAAACTTGAATGCACCTGAACTTGTGACACAAGTACACCTGAACAAGATGCACACAAGTACACCTGAATGAGATGCACACAAGTACACCTAAACAAGCTACACACAAGTACACAAGCACACCTGAATGAGATGCACACAAGTACACCTGAACAAGCTACACACAAGTACACAATCACACCTGAATGAGATGCACACAAGTACACCTAAACAAGCTACACACAAGTACACAAGCACACCTGAATGAGATGCACACAAGTACACCTGAACAAGCTACACACAAGTACACAAGCACACCTAAATGAGATGCACACAAGTACACCTGAACGTGCTTTAGTACCTTGTACAGTATAGTATGTTTACAGTAATGCAGTATGCTTTGTGAAATTATAAAAGATAACAGAGTGAAAATCAGAGGTCCACTCCACATGTTACTGGACTGTAACTGAGTGTCTACCCTGATCACCCTGAGAGTGTGTATTCAGCTGTAGGCTGACCGGCTGAGTTCAGAGCAGACAGCAACATTGATTAGTCCCATATGGATGTGCGAAGACCACTTCAGAGCACTTTAGGCCAAGCTATTGCATAATATTATTTTTTTGTCGACATCAAAGCAATAGACACACACACACACACACACACACAAACACACACAACCCCTTTACGGTTATCCTACGTGGAGAAATTCCCCCCTCCATGTCCGACAATTGTGTTTTGTTTGGAAACCATGGCGCACTCTGGGTTGATGGTTTGTTCTTGTGTACCTGCTGGGTCTTCTGCTGTGCTCTTTAGCTTTTCCTGTTAGCATTTCACTCCATTTGTATCTGCTACAGGCCTACAACAAGAGATCCTTTCGCAGGCCAGCATTACTGATCTGAATTTAATGCGGGCGGTCAGTGGACAGGTAGCCAGTGGAGCTTGACGAGCAATAGAGTCTTCATCCGCCCTTTTGGTTTGACAAGACGCACCGCTGCATTCAGGATCATCTGTAAAGGTGTCACTGTGCCATTAGAAGGCTGTTACAGCAGTTTCAGATTCAGTCAAGCTCCTTTAAAGATAAATGAATAGAGGCAGAGCACAGAGATTTGCAGTGTAGCGATCTTTTTCTGTCCAGTAGGAAATGTGTCTTCATTGCATACTGGAACAAACAGATATTCTGCTGTCCTACGGGTATCATGGTTAGTAGTCAGTAAACAACTGTTGTCTGTTGTTTGTTGGCTTTGTTTGTGTTTTGATTAGACCCAGATGCAGTCTCCAAAAACAGAGCCGACGTCTATGGGCCTTGACACCACTTATTCTGGCCTGTTCTGCAGTGGTGCTTTATAACTAAATACGTTCTGTAATCTAAACCAGACAGCAGTTTGTGCTTCGGGGTGGCAGGGTGGATGGGACGGTGTGTGTGTGTGTATGTGGGCGGGGGGTTGTCAGTGCAAACATCCCTCCATGTGCCACCTGCTGTGGCTGTCTGAACAGTCACACTGTGAGGCAGGCAAGGTGTGCAACCCTTAAATTATTCCCCCAGTGGACCTTACTCACAGTGCGTGACTCTTAAATCCTTCCCCCCTGGGCCTTACAGGAGTGTGGCCTCTGGTCTCTGGCCATGTTCTTAGTTAGGACCGAGGCTGAGCTTCTTTCTCCATCTCCTTTCATCTGAAAACACTAAAGGCTGGGTCACAGAATGGAAAATGGAAAGTGGACAATGATAAAGAATGGAGAGAGAGAGAGAGAGAGAATAAGGTTATGGAGTTATAAACTGATGCTGACCTAACAAAAAAGAGTGTTAACAAGATCTCCCCCAAAAATATAAAAAACAGACCAAGAGAAAAATGGGAAGTGGCGCGTTTGATCCTCATACCCCCACTGAGTCCACGGCCTCTGTAGACCTTCCAAGGACATCACATACGATGGAGGCAGGAATGTCGGCGACAGGAGATCTCTTTCATGGAACATTTTCCCTAAACACAGTGTTCAGGAACCCTGTGTCGGAATCTTGCAAAGGCTTTGAGGCGTGCTGTGCATTCCAGGTCTTATAAGGACATGGACTCTGTGTTTTTAAAGGGTGATTTTCGAGAAATGTGAAGGTTTTCATCTCAGTGGAGAATTAGCTGTTAGCATCCCTAGTGAAGTTTGGCTAACCAAAACTTGTGTCAGACCAGGGTCATATCCACCTAAGAACCAGGTGTTGTCTGAAATTTGACAATTGCAGTTCAGTTCAAGCATGTCAGTTTTGATGATTGCTGAATTGAAAACCCGGTACTTCATTTTATGAAGACTTATTATGTATTTATGATGTTAAACCAAGCAATGTTGAACATTTGCCGGAGGGCAATTTTCCCTGTGCTCAGTGTGTCATAGGGAAGGTCCGCTCCTTTTTGTTGAGGAGGTTTAGGCCTCCTTTCCCCTCACTGTTCAGTAGAGGCCAGGTCTGCCATGTTACAGGGCAAAAGAGTCAGTCTAGACTAACCCAGTCTAGAGTAAAAACTCACCCAAAGTCCAACCACTGGTCCACCATAATTCTTTTGGGGTTGTCTATGAGAACATGTTAGTGACAAGGTGTTACAGTAAAAGCCATTCATACAGTATGTCTCTCTGTCCTTGAGGAGGGCCGCAGGTTATTGACCTGTACAGCAAACTTGGGTGTTCAGAGGTGAACTAAGGCCCCCCGTGTGTCCCAGGCATGTGAGCGGCAACCTTCAGGTTACACAAACACCAGCAGCCTCGTCTGAAGTGGACTGAGGGAGCCACCACCTCTGACTGATAACATTTGGTTTTAGATCCCCTCATTTTTTCCACCATATTCTGACATTTTCTTGATTAAACAACTTATCGGTTGATCGAGGAAATAATCAACAACTTAACTGACTGAAAAAGCACCCTGTGGAATAGTACACCTCTCTTTTCACTCCACTATCCTCCTGTGCATCTTTTTCTGCTGCTTCCGTTACAATTTTGCCGGGACCAATCACAAGCTGGCTTATCCACCTGGCGCGCTATTGGCAGGTTTAAAACGATGACGATAGCGGGAGAGCCTGGAGTTTTCGTGTCGTTCTGCAAACGTCACCCGGTTCGTTGGTCAGATTGGTGAATGACTATCCAATTGCGTACAGAGTCATTTGAACTATGCCCGTTGATCACGTCTCTTGTGCAGTAGAAAATACATAGCGGACTCCCCAGACCAATGTTCAATCTTAAAAGATTGAGCTTGGTCTGTTGAAAGCCAGACTAGTTTGGACCGGATGCTTAGAAGAAATTGCTTAGTTTGTTGGCTATGAGAAGTGTTGCCTAGAGTCTACTGCAGAACCCTGTATTTCATGCCTGGACTCTGATTGTATCCTTGTATCCTTGTACCCTTGATTGTACTTCCTGGATCTGCCTGTTTATGGGCAATAAATCCTATTTATTTTGTATTGAACTGCTATCTCCAGCCACCTGCTTCCCTCAAACACCACCACATTCTACGTGTGTGCAGGTCTGTGCAGGGTCAGAGGTAGTTGTACAGGTAGTTATAACCCCCAAACACACACACACACACACACACACACACACACACACACACACACACACATGCTTCACCCATAGGCCACAGCCCAGTTAGCATTGAAAACCAATAAAGTAACACCGCTACAGTCATGAGTCAGACTCTTACATGTTAACCCTGGCTAGTCTGGGTAGAAATTCTGGGCCAGGTAACCCCCACCTCTAGTGGTCTGTTGACCCCTTTCATAGCTTGTCATCCCCCCAACACACACACCAAGACCCCTGGAAGTTGGGTTAGCCCCTTGAGCCGTGGATCTGCCCAAGGTTTCTTCCTTGGTAAGGGAGTTTTTCCTTGCCCCTGTTGCTCTTTGGTGCTCCTTGTTGGTGCCCCCCAATCCCAATCCTCCCCCCACCTTTCTTATGCAGCAATGCCACATAATCTACTAAACCCCTCTTCTACTGCCCCCCATAAATGCACAAATAGGCTGACACCAGACATAATTTCACTGCATTTTTTACTTCCAGTAACTATATGCATGTGACAATAAACTTCCTTGTATCCTTGTATCCTTGTATCCTTGTGTGTGTGTGTGTGATAAATCCTGCACTTCGGGACTTATATATAATGTGTGTGTGTGTGCGTATTTTCTTAGGTGGACGATACGGAAATCATTCACTAAGTAGGCTACCTGATATATGACGTGTGTGTGTGTGTTCTATTCCTCAGGTGGACTATGCTAAAATCCTGCACTATGTGGGTGCAGGTGTGGCGTTCCCCACCAGCATGCTGTTTGTGGGAGTCCAGACGGCACTGACCTACCGGCTGGCCAAGGCCCAGGCAGACTATCACATCGCCCACATGAGACTCACTCTAGCACTGCTGGCCTTCGTCTCTCTAGTGCTCAGTATCCTTTACAGCAGGAGTGTGTGTGTGTGTGTGTGTGTGTGTGTGTGTGTGTGTGTGTGTGTGTCTGCATTTGAGTATGTATGTGTATGTGTGTGTGAGAGAGAGAATGTGTGTGTGTGTAAGAGAGAGAGAGAGAGAGAGAGAGAGAGAGTGTGTGTGTGTGTGTGTGTGTGCGTGTGTGTCTTTGTGTGTGCGTTTGTTTGTATGTATGTGTTTGTGTTTGTATTTGTGTGGTGCAATGGTGTCCATGTGACTTCAGTGTTTATATGTAAGATGAGATTGTTTTTGTGTATGAGATTGCATTGCTTCTGTGTGAGTCTAATATGTTTGTGTGTAGATGTAGATCGGGTGGTGTGTGTGTGTGTGTGTGTGTGTGTGTGTGAGATTGTGTGTGTGTCTATGTGTAATGGGACAAAACAACAACAAAAAAACATAGAATCTCCTTCTAGAAAAAAGTACAGAGCAAAAAATAGAGTGATTCAGCAGGAGAAAAACATTCCACAGTTCTAAGAAAAAACTCCCTGTCATGCTTTTAGCATTACAGCTTGCGCAATGGAGGAGGAATGGAGGAGTGTTGAAGTCATTCATAACGTGAGTGTACTCCGCTGTGGTTCTATGCCATCACAGTCAGGACAAACAGTTCCCAGCCGTCCAAGTGTTTCCAAGAGTATGTTGGCTTCTAATCAACTGATGTTAAGCTGTGCCCTGTCTTTTGTCGCCTCCTATTGGTAAAAAGTAACATTGAGGAATAAAATGATCATAGGGTGCTTAATTGTATATTTCAGTTTTTAGAGAGTGTAGGCTTATACAATGGGGATTCTTTTTGCCAATAAGCAATATGGTATTAACGTTTCTGAATGTATGTGAGTGTGTGTGTATGTGTGTGTGTGTGTGTGTGAGAGAGAGAGAGACAGTTGACTGTTTTTTTTTTTTCAAAGTATATTTTTGGCCTTTTTATGCCTTTAAAGAACGACAGGAAGTGAGTGGGAGAGAGAGTCGGGGTGGGATCCAGAAAGGACCACGGGGCGGGAATCGAACGCCGGCGTACGGTGCAGGTGCCCCAGCCAGTTGCACCACAGCTGGGGCCTAAATTGACTGTTTTTTAACAGGCGCTTTTATCTAAAGTGACACCGACTCGAGTTCAATTATCAATTATCAAGCGGCGACACTACTGTTACTTCACCACGCTCATGTGTAGATGTCTGTGTATGCATTGATGTGTGTATGATTGTGTGTGTGTGTGTGTACATATGTACTATATGTATGCATGATGTCTGATGTATCTGTATTCATGGAGCCTTAACCAGCGCCTCCCCAGGTGGTGTATTCTTCGTCCAGGAGAGCTACGTGCTCCAGCACGCTTCCGCCATCTTTGAGTGGATCTTCGCCATCATCATCATGATCTTCTACGGCTCCTTCGCCTTCGAGTTTGACAGCGTGTCTAGTGACACCATCATGGTTCTGGTGCAGGGTGGTTCTAGCAGAGGAGATTCTAGCCTGTCGGTGATAGAGAACAAAGCATCCATGATGAATGGAGGATCTATGCACCTGTCTCCTGAGGGCGTCGCCATGCTGTAGAACACCCAACCATTGTGAGGTCACAAGGGCCTTGACCAGTCACATGACAGCAAAGAAAGAAGGATAGAAGAATAAGAGCCAATCAAGTGGTAACTGACATTCAGGTTGTCCAGAGATTGTCTGACCCATCAGGGCGATATAGGGAGATATTGGTGATAACGTTCCTGGACGCCATGGCTTTTCCGCTGGACACATGGTCAAGACATATTTCTTTCTCAGGAGTTGTCTCTTGCATGCCAGACAAAGGCTCACCCACAAGGGCATTGGACCCACAGCACAGTATGTGAGATGCCGTACTGTTGCATTTTGTTCTCCCCAGTAAAATCTCCATAGGAGTGCTGAGCTAATAACCTCAGTGGAACAGATGTGCGTGTGAGAGCCTTAAACACACAAAATGTATATGACCTTTACATGACCTTGTACGAAGAAAATGCAAACACAGATGTGCCAAAGTGCCTTGGGAGATCAAGCTTGAAAGGGAAAAGACCAAAGTGCTACACTACAATTGCCTATTGCTTTAACAACCAAAATATTCTCAAACACAGTTTATTATACCTCTTCATTCTTTATCATTATGTTATCCTGGGATTTCCTGAATATACTGTATGCATCTGTTAATGCATTATTGTCTGTTCATAACAGATTTTGATTATATAATTTATTAAATTACTGGATAATGCATATTAAATGTGAGGGGATGAAGGACTCAACCATAATATGCCCCAAGAATGCTATAAAGAACTGGTTGAGTTGTTTTTGTTTCTTTTTTTTTTTTTTTTTTAATTTTATACAGATTATTTTATCCAAAAGAGTTCTGACATATCTGCCAATTGCTGCACAGCAGGTCTAGATATCATAAAAGTCAATACAAAAATGTAGACCTATCCTATGATATATTCAGACCTTCAGGTATTTGAGATGTTTTTGAGCATCACGTTTTAGTGTTTTCTCATACCAGAACTGGACCAGACATGGTCGTGTCCAATCTGAGTCAGATTTACTACATTCTTAAAACAAATATGTTGTTCCTATCTTGTTCCTACACAGATGTGTTAAAAAACAATTCAAGTTGTGGTTTTTTTAGGTTTTTTTTTTTAACGCAAGTTGAGTTATTTTCCACACATATTGTGTAAGAAATAACACAGATAAGTGTTAAAAACAATGCAAGTTGTTCCTATGTTCCTTTGCAGAAGAGTGGTTGCTCAATCCCACTAAAATAAAAACTGTTTATTCAGAAATGTGTTGCCCTCTCCTTCACTGTCACCCATGAACTCTCCTTCACTGTCACGTCTGAACTCAGTCGTTTCCCGGGTAACCACAGGGAGAGGCTCTGGCAGCGTTGGGCTTCTTCAGTGCCAAGAGTTTGTACTCTTCTTGCTGTTGTGGAACACTTTCCTGGCTATCATCACCACGCATCACGACAGGCAATGCCTTCCATGTATGTGGATGAGTGTAACGAATGAACCTCAGACTCAAATGCAGCAAGCAAATTAATTTAATAAAGTTCACATAGCTGGTCACAAATCCAATAAACAATCCAAGGGAGAATCCAAAGAGTAATCCAAGTTCAGGCAAACAGGTCAAAAACGAGAGTTCAGAATCAAATCTTAGGCTATACAGGCTTAGTAGAGTCACAAACAACAATACCTCACGTTGGTGTGAGGTGCTCCAAGTGAATATAAAGGGTGAGGTTAATTGGTGATTAGTCCCAGGTGTAGCTAAAACTCCGGGGAAGCTGTGCAGGGCTGAAGTGGGCGTGTCTGTTCAGAACGTGCAGCCTGCACAGTCTCAGGTCTTACTTACAATGAGTACTATGTGTAGGCTACAAGAAAAGAAGTCAAGTCAAGTCGGCTTTATTGTCAATTTCTTTACATGCACTGGTCATACAAAGAATTGAAATTTCGTTTCTTACTTTCCCATGCAGACATAGACATACTTTAAATACAGACATAGACATACTTTAGACATAGACATAGCCATAGACAATAAAAAATAAAAATATACAGACATACCACATACAGACATTAAAGTGCGAGACTGAAATATAGAACATATATCAAAATATAGAAATATAGAACATATATATAAAAACATAGAGGTAGTTGTGTTGTATATTTACATAGTCCTAGCGTAACCTTCTGACAGAGTAGTAGTAGCAGCAGCATTGTGGCAGAGTGATAAATAACATTGATAACATTTACATGAAGTTTAAACTTGTGCTTGTGTGTGTACTGTATATTTACATTGATATGCAGTCATTTCAAGTATATCAGGCTTGATATGAAGCAGCAAGACGTTAGGCTGCGCAGTCACAGTGCAGTTCTACAGGGCGGTCCTGGGGGGGGGGGGGTTGTTGGGGGGTTAGGGTAGACAGGATCCTAGGGTCCTAGGTTCCTGGCTGGCTGGTGGGTGGGGGGCTGTCAGTGATGGGAGAGTGGGTAGAGTGTTCAGCATCCTGATTGCTTGGTGGATGAAGCTACTTGCAAGTCTGGTGGTGCAGGAGTGGAGGCTCCTGTACTTCTTTCCAGAGGGCAGGAGGCTGAACAGTTCGTGTGCAGGGTGGGTTGTGTCCTTGACAATCATTAGTGCTTTGCGGGTGAGGCGGGTGGTGTAAATGTCCTGCAGGGAGGGGAGTGGTGCTCCAGTGATCCTCTTAGCTGTGTTAACAATGCGCTGGAGGGTCTTCCTGTTCTGATCTGTGCAGCTTCCGCCCCACACTGTGATGCAGCTGGACATGATGCTCTCGATGGTCCCTCTGTAGAATGTGGTCATGACGGGAGGCGTGGCACTTGCCTTCTTCAATTAGCGCAAGGAGTAGAGGCGCTGCAGGGCTTTCTTCGCCAGTGATGCTGTGTTGGTGGTCCAGGAGAGGTCGTCGCTGATGTGCACCCTCAGGAATTTTGTGCTGCTCACTCTCTCCACAGCATCTCCGTCGATGGACAGTGGTGGCAGTTGTTTGTGGCCTCTCTGAAAGTTGACAACAATCTCCTTGTTCTTGCTGACATTCAGCAGGAGGTTGTTGTCTTTGCACCATTTAGCCAGCAGGTCTACTTCTTCTCTGTAGTGAGCCTCATCGCCCTTAGTGATGAGGCCCACCAGTGCTGAGGTTAGATCCGCAAACTTCACCAGATGGTTGGAGCTGTGAGTGGTTGTACAGTCATGTGTTAGCAGTGTGAAGAGCAGGGGGCTGAGCACACACCCTTGAGGGGCCCCCGTGCTCAGGGTCAGAGTGCTTGAGGTGTTGTTCCCGACACGTACTGCTTATGGTCTCTGCAACAGGAAGTCCAGCAGCCAGTTGCAGAGGGAGGTGCTGAATCCTAGCTTGTCCAGTTTGCTGATGAGTTGTTGTGGTTTTATGGTATTGAATGCTGAACTGAAGTCTATGAACAGCATTCTCACATATGAGTCTTTATTGTCCAAGTGGGTGAGGGCTGGATGGAGGGCAGAGCAGATTGCATCCTCTGTGGATCGTTTGGCTCGGTATGCAAACTGGAAGGGGTTCAGGGTGGGGGGTAGGGTGGCTTTGATGTGTGACATGACTAGCCGTTCGAAGTACTTCATGATTATGGGCGTGAGTGCTACAGGACGGTAGTCATTGAAGCATGATGATGAGGATTTCTTTGCCACGGGTATGATGGTGGCAGCTTTGAAAAGTGATGGGATGACTGCTTGCTCCAGAGAGGTGTTGAAAATGTCTGTAACACCCACATGAAAAAGAAGCAATAGACTCAGGAGCGCTCAAATGTTTGAGATGAATCCCTACTGCAGCTCCACATGTCTCAGCCATACACACTTACTGTCAACACAAGAGCTGACATTCTCTGTTGTTTTTTCACGAATATTCAGTCAGCAGTTATTTACCACTTAGTTTGTAGTTTATGTAATGTGATTTAAAGGAGAATTCCGGTGTGATATTGACCTAAAGTGTATTGAAACATGATACCGAGTGTGAACTATGTCTCATAGCCCATCTCGGCTTGTCCCCTCCACTCCAAAATCTGGCGCTAGTTAGCCGATGCTACCAACAGCTTTTTCAATAGTGGTGCTTCGGCATCGGGCTAGCCATGCAAATAAATCACTGTTTTACACCCATTTACGAGGCTCAATGTATCTCCACACTTCATTGGTAGACTTCGAGGGGCCCTGACATTAAAAACGAGACATTGAGAACTTTGAAAAAGCACTGGTAGTTTACTTACAAGACGATTTATACAGACAGTATCTTCACAAAGTTTAGCGTTTGCAGCCATCTTGAATTTAGTCACGATAAGTCGAGCAACGAGTAAGAATGAACAGGTATGATAAAGGATCAGATTCCAAAAATAATTCAGTGGAAATGCATGGATTCCAGTTTCTTCCAGTAGCAGCAACTAAAAAATACATTAAGCCTCGTAAATGGGTGTAAAACAGTGATTTATTTGCATGGCTAGCCCGATGCCGAAGCACCACTATTGAAAAAGCTGTTGGTAGCATCGGCTAACTAGTGCCAGATTTTGGAATGCAGGGGACAAGCCGAGATGGGCTATGAGACATACGTTCACACTCGGTATCATGTTTCAATACACTTTAGGTCAATATCACACCGGAGTTCTCCTTTAAGGTGATTGTTTGACATGTGGGTGTGTATATACGTAGTACAAAGATGCATGTGTGTGTGTGTGTGTGTGCACGGATCACATGCAATTTGCCTTTAATGTGCTAAAATTAAATTTTTATGAGATTGTGATTCTGTGGCTAGATTAATCTACATTCATGAGCTGAATAAAACAACAGTAATTTATGTTGCAGTAGTCCTGTTTGGGTGAAATTTTGCCTTGATTCAGACTTCCTAATTCTTAAGAAATATCAGACACCCATTGTGTAGATCTCACAATGGACTGATTATGGGTTGTATTGTGTTTATGGAATAATATTCCTATACAATACATCAAAGCTTTAAAATGGTAGATTACATAAACATGTGTGCAAGCCCAAGTCCAGTATGTTCCACAGCCCTGTGTGTTCCCTGGGTCACCATCTACAGTGACTTGTCCATGACCGAGAGGTTTTTGGGGTAGTGGTTACTGCAGCCCCTAGAGGGAGACATAGAGCAGTTGGTGAAAGAGGGCCCAAACTCATTTACTCTGCAGGACTGGGCAGAGGGAATGTTCCTGCTCTTTCAAGTACAGTCGCAGGGTTTAAGAAAGAATCCAGGCTCCCATCTGTGGACTAAAGCTTTAGCCCGCTGGTATGTGTTCCTTTGGAAGCGCTTAGGGAGATGGGAACATTATTCTGTTTTCCTGTCTGTAGTATAGGGGAGCCACTGAAGGTCTACTAGCACAATGTTGCAGTGAGATGGATGCTGGGTGTGTGCAAGCAGAATAAAAATCACAATCACACGAAAGTAAGATTTATTTACTAAAATGTTTGGCAAAAAAATCACTATTTACATTAGTTCCGTATTATCCAAGCACTGTTTGCATGTGATTAATGACAATGTTTGGAGAAGCTCAGAGAAAACAGACAAATCAGTTAAACTCTTAGGACTTGTCAAAAGAGGATGGTCATAAGTTGCATTGTCTGTAGTTAACACCTTTTTGGACTTTTCCCCTTTTCTTAAAACAACTTTTCCCCTTTTCTTAAAACAACCAGAGAAATGTGAAAAAGGTTTACTGCTGTAAAAATAATAAGTAGTTAGATTTTGGTGTAACTCAACAAGACTGAATGAATAAAAACACAGTCAGGGGTGTGTTTCCCAAAAGAGTTGTTGAACAGCTACCATCGGTAGAAGCAGAGAGAGCATTGTTTTCAACGCTTTCTTTCTTTCTTTCTCTCAGCTACTATGGTGGTTGTCCAGAGACGTTTTAGTGAAACGCAGTCCAGGGTGATCAGGTGGACGTCGGTGATCACCAGTGGATGAGAGTGGAATCGAGCTACAGTGTTTGGTCTTTTCGGATATTAGAGAGCTGCTTCAGAGAAGGACCCATGAGGCAGGCACCACAAAATAACAGAGCACAAAAAAAGGAAATGTGATGGTGTGTGTTTTGTTTTGAGTATGTGTGTGTGAGTGTGTATGAGCATGTGGATGAGCGATCAGTGTGATTAAGATGTGGATAAGTAAATAAGGCATTTGTATGTGTGTCAGTAAGCTTGTGTATGTGTGTGTGTGTGTGTGTGTGTGTGTGTTTGTGTGTACGAATGTTTAGGTGTGTGAATAGTGTGATATGTGTATATTAGGTGGGTGAGGCATTGCATGTACTTGTGTGTGTATGTATGTGTGTGTACATGTGTGTGTGTATGTGTACAGTATATGTGTAGATTCGTACACAGGTATGTATGTGTGTGTGCATGTGTGTGCGTGTGTGTGTGTGTGTGTGTGTATGTGCGCACGTGCGAGCATGCACGTGTGTGTGTGCGTGCGTGTGCACACGTGTGTGTATGTGTGTGTGTGTGTGTGTGTGTGTGTGTGTGTGTGTGTGTGTGTGTGCACACGAGCGCGCGCGCGCGTGTGTGATATATATATTTGGGTAAGGCGTTGCCGAAGCCTATAAATTACAACTATCTCCACAGCCACTCAAGTCTTGTGACTGAAATATTTGAGGGATTAGTTTTCAGGGAAGGATACACCCACCCAAACCCAACCCACCCCTGCCACCCACACCCCACCCCCCACACACGCACACACACACACACACACACACACACTCTGATCCACAGCAGGCTTGTCTGCAAACAGACACCAGAGTTCTGTTTAGAAGTTCAGGTTTTTGGGGACCTCCCACGGGAAGTCTTTGCGGCCAAAGTGTCCGTAGGCTGCCGTCGGCTGGTAAATGGGCCTCTTCAGATCCAGGTCCCTGTCAATCACAAAGTACAGAAACTCACACAAACTTGCACAGACTTGCAAAATGATATGATGTTGAAGGAGAAAATATCACTGCATTCATTCTCAAGCTCAGCTGTATGGTAGAAATTATTATATAATATATATTTACATTTATTAATTCAGAAGATGCTTTATATTCAAGATAAGAAATTTGTATGATTGTCAGGGCTGTATACTGACACAACAACAATTACAATGAAATTAAATTGTATCAGACAATTACATTTTATCAGACAAGTTACAGATATCATATCTGAAACCCCATAAGACTGAACAAGTCAGGCCCCCCATAAGTTGTGACCGCATCTCACCTGACAATGACCCCAGGTCGTAGGTCAAAGTTCTTCTTGACGATCTGCAGCAGCTCCTTCTCAGACATCTGCGAGGAGCCATAGGTGAAGAGGGATATGGAGAGCGGGTGTGCCACACCGATGGCGTACGCCACCTACACGAGAAACAAACAAACAAACAAACAAACAAAACAAAACAAAACACATTACATTGCATGTATTGATCAAGCATAGCCTTATACTCAACGTGACTTACACTGCAGCACAGTGCCTTACAGTATACACAGATAAGATACAGGGTACGATACAGTATAGATAGGCTACACATTATCATCAGTATGCTCTCAAGGTATCAAGTAGAAGTAGAAGTAAGTGTAAGTATCCTGTTATCCCAATCCGTGAATTAGTGAAACACACTCAGCACACAGTGAACACACAGTGAGGTGAAGCACACACTAATCTCGGCGCAGTGAGCTGCCTGCAACAACAAAGGTTAGGTGCCTTGCCTACTGGTCGGGATTCAAACCGGCAATCCTCCGGTTGCAAGTCCAAAGTGCTAACCAGTAGGCTACGGCTGCCCCAATCAAATCTGTGATCTTGGTGTTGTTAACACTTTGCCCTACCAGTTGCAGTTGCCATAAAAGATTGATACCCCACTGACAATACTGATAATGTACCACGTTTTATGATAACAATTTCAATTGTTCACATATAAATGCTCAACAGGCAGCAGTCAGGGTGTAACTGCATAACTGAATGTAGTTACACTATAAAAAGGAGGTATGAGGTGTGAGTTCTGTTCCATAATGTCTGTGGTTCTCTCACCTGGACTAGAACCCGCTTGCAGAGCTGGGCCTTGACCAGGGACTTGGCCACCCATCGGGCTGCGTATGCAGCGGAGCGGTCCACCTTGGTGTAGTCCTTCCCAGAGAAGGCGCCGCCACCGTGTGCCCCCCAGCCCCCATATGTGTCCACTATGATCTTACGGCCAGTCACTCCAGCATCACCCTGTTGGGAACATAAGTAGAGAAATGAGTGAGTTAGAAAATAGAATAAATATCTACATCCATTGAAACAAAAACACTTGACCATAAGGTCTTTATATAGACATACACACACAACCAGAGCTACTTCCACAATGCTTTTATTTGTGTGTTTTCTGTTCTTTTTATTCTTTTAGCCATTTTAGTCTTTAATGTACTTTAATTTCCCTCACGGGATCAAAAGAGTATATATACTTATACTTATACTTTATTTGGCTATTACTGGTTCATTCTTCTCGTAGCTGAAAGGCCTTGAGCTTAGGCTTAAGGTTAATGCGTGCTGTGGAGCAACAGAGTGCCTACATCTCTGGTTAAAGATGGAGTCTTCAACTCACTGAAAAGCTGTTGGCATTTGAGCTCAACAGCCAATTACATTTCATACCTCCCTTCCGTGATCTTAAAACCAGTTGTTGATTGCCTAGAATTGTGTATGGCTCAGTCCTGAGTTTGAGAGACTGGTCTACTGTGACCCAAGAAAAGGTAAGCCTGTATACCTGTAGACAGGTGACTAACAGCACGTTACTATGCCTTTACCTAGACATAAAAATATAAATGGCCCTCTGTGTGCGAGACCTTCTTGGCTTTTTCTTTACTTAGGTGTGCTCATCCATACCTGTGTAGCCTTACCTGTGGCCCTCCGATGACAAACCTGCCACTAGGCTGCAGGTGGTAGATTGTGTGCTCGTCCAGGTACTTGTCCGGCACCACTTCCTTGATGACCTTCTCCATGAGGATCTCCTTCTGCTCCTCCAGAGACACAAAGTCGTCGTGCTGCACAGAGATGACCACAGTGTGGACGCGGCGTGGGATCAGAGCACCTTTCTGCTGGGTGTAGTGGACAGTCACCTAGACAACAGACAGGAAATTGGCAAATGTGAAAGGAGAATATAGATAGATAGATAGATAGATAGATAGATAGATAGATAGATAGATAGATAGATAGATAGATAGATAGAAAATTAGCATATGTGATATAATCTGGCTCAGTTATACACTGTGCACTTTCCCTGTTATATAAATAAAATAAATAAAATAAAATAAAAATAAGCTAGATAGCTAGCTAGATAGCTAGCTAGATAGATAGATAGATAGATAGATAGATAGATATATAGATAGATAGATAGATAGATAGATAGAGGGAGACAGAGATAGAGATATATAGATCTTTCTGAAACCCTCAACTACCTACTGCTAGTTAGTATGGACAGGGTCATCCCTATGTTCCCCGGGTCCTATGTTCCCCGCTCAGGGTTATGGTTAACGTTTTACAAAAGGGTTCTATGTTCCCCGGTCCCATACAAAGCGGGGAACATAGGACCCGGGGAACATGGGTGCGCTCCCATATGGACAGCAGTGTGGACACTGGGGGCCTATTCTTAGATAGCATCAGTGTATCAATACTGCAGTGCATGCATCCAGTGTTCCCAGTGTTACGCTGAACATTCTGTCATGAATCACTCACTCTTTGACAAGGATCCATGCCAGCATGCCACGAGACCAGTCTTAAGTTCGCGTTTCTGATCACTACGCATCTCCAAAATAGACTTCCAGAGGTTTGGGTTTCCAAACAAGGCCAAACTGGGGCACACAAGCCAACCCAAAGGGCAGGGAGTGGTGAAGGGGGAACAGGTGGACATTGGGGTCACCCCCACCCCCCAAGACCATGGACTGGAGTTATAGATGTGGAGAGAGTGACATATCACTGGTTCAACATGGAGTCCACAATTAAACTGAAAGGCTGTTGGTATTTGAGCTCAACTCACCTCCATTCATTTCAATGTCCAATGCTATGGTAGGTACTTTCGCTAATACAAGGAAGTGTGAAAATGGCCGCTGACGTCGTTCTTTATGGTGCTCACTTTAGTCACAAATATAGGTGACCACAGTCACCAATTACCATAACCCTAGACTAAACTCCTGCATGAGTGTGTGTAACTTAGCTGACTCTATAAAGACTCTAAAGTCTGACTAGGACTCCCTCAGAGTTCTCCAAAACCCCTGGAGGATCTAAATAGAGACTAGGGTATTTGAGTGGGAAGTGTCATGGGTGTGAGATGGGTGTGTATCCTATCTCGTAAAAAAAAATGTATCTGCGCCCCCTCTGGAGTAATAAGAGCTGGTGGAAAGCCTCCAGGCCATGTGCTCATCTCTAGGTCAATATTTGAAATTTAAGCCTGGGCTACTGTACAGACCCTCCCATAACTCTTTGCGCTAAGTTTCCCTCAACAAAATCAGCATTCCCACAATGCAATTCATGATTATACTGGGGTAAAGTCTATAGGCCTTAATATTACATAATATAATATTACATAATATTGATCCTGAAGCTAACACCAATAAAGAGACTGTAGATAAAGCACATAAATCATGAATAAACATTGAACAAATCATGAACTTTAGAATTTGATAATACTTTATCAGTGCTAATTCATAAAGTAGGCTATTTATCACAAGTAGTCCAATGTTTGACAACAAGGCACTGACGCTATTCAATGTTGCCAAATTTCTTCAACTAGCGACAGCGATGTTCAAACATATGCATTAGGCGAACATATGCATACATAGGTGAATGTTCACAAACGAGTTTCCGTTCACAGTTTTCTGTGAAAATTTGCAAACACTCGTAAACTAGGAGGTAGTGTTCTGTGAACAGGGGAAATGGACAGAGGGTTACTGATGGAATGCAAAATCGTTCAAATGATCTGTTTAGACAAAACATGTTCGCTGCAAATGCTTGCTTCTATTCAAGGAATTTGAACACACTTCTGGTTGTTTGCTTTTGTGTTTGCATGGATGTGTGTCTGTGTTGAGTGTGTGTGTGTGTGTGTGTGTGTAAGTGTGTGTGTGTGTGTGTTTGAACGCAAGAAGATAGCATGTGTGCGTGTGTGTGTGTGTGTGTGTGTGTGTGTGTGTTTGGACGCAAGAAGATAGCATGTGTGCGTGTGTGTGTGTATCATATATAGGCAATGTTTTCACTGTGATTCCAGCTCACAAGGCAGGTGTGTGTGTGTGTGTGTGTGTGTGTGTGTGTGTGTGTGTGTGTGTGTGTGTGTGTGTGTGTGTGTGTGTGTGTGTGTGTGTGTGTGCGTGTGCGTGTGTCATATCTAGGCTATGTTTTTATTTTGATTCCAGTCCTCAAGATGGGGGGGTGTGTGCTTGTCATGTATACACACCCATTTATAGCATTTCTCTCTTTGTCCAGTTCCCCTCGCTCCCAGCCCTGTTTCCACCATGACACCCCACACAGACACCCAAAGCTCTGGTGACATCCCACCTGCGTCTTGGAGTCAGGACGGAGCCAGGGCACGGTGCCGTTACGTCGGAGTTCAGCCATCTTGGCGTTGAGTTTGTGGGCAAGGACGATGGTGAGGGGCATGCACTCCTCTGTCTCATCTGTGGCGTACCCAAACATCAGGCCCTGCACACACACACACACACACACACACACACACACACACTTGAATTTTAAAATTAAAACTCGTTGAATTGATTCTGTACAATAAAAAACACAAAAATGATTTCATGGTATTTAGTTTGGGATACTCATGATGGGTCAAATGTGTCTCAATCCTTTTGCACTATATGTGGACTCCAGTTGTCATGACGAGTTGTTTACCTGGTCTCCTGCACCAATGTCCTCCTCGATGCGGTCAATGTGGACTCCCTGGGCAATGTCTGGAGACTGTTGCTCCAGGGCCACAAGGATGTTACATGTCTTGTAGTCAAACCCTACGACCAAACATTATCGCTGTCAAGGTCATTTTTTGCATAATGACTGCTGTAGGCCTACTTACACTGCTTCAGATAAGGGATATCACATAGATCGATAAATTATCATAATTTTTAATTATACTAATTTTCATTACCTATTTCAAAAAATTTGTAAAAACAAAAACACACACACACACACACACACACACACACACACACACCTTTGTCTGAGTTGTCGTAGCCGATGTGCTTGATGGTGTTTCTCACCACCTGCTGATAGTCTACGTTGGCCCGTGAGGTGATCTCGCCACAGAGAAGCACCATGCCTGTCTTACACACCGTTTCTGCAGGAAGCAAACCCAAGCCTCACTAGGACTGTCAGTACAACAGTAATATGGAAGTAGCTCTGACTATATAATGCATTTAATATGAAGTAGGCCTAAGTACTACTGTATGATGCATTTTACATAAAAATGACTGAGACTGTGTAACCAGGGATGTAGTGGTAAAATAAGAGGTGGGTAAACTATGAATTCTGTGATCACGGTAAAGTGGACTGCACCATGTGGTATCAGATTTTTTAAAACGGCATTCAGAACATGTTTGATGATGGTGGAGGATTGTCCAATGTTTATAACAGTACCAGTGGTATTAAATGTTCCTAGAGTGTTGAAAAGTGTACATATTGTGAATGTGGATAACAAAGTGTGATTTTTGAATGTTAAAAATTTCAATTAGTGAATAAACACTTTTGAATGGTGGACAAACTCTAATAAGAGGAGGTTCAACTCTATTTCTGAAATTCCAGAGGTGGATAAACTGTGTTTACTTACGTTTAGCCTCCACTACAGCCCTGTGTACAACACATGTGATATGAAGTAAGGCTGTCTGTGTAACACATGCAATGTGATGTAGGCCTCAGTAAGATTGCTTAATGCATGTAATATGGAATGAGTGAGACATTAGTAATATAAAATAATGTATATGAAGTAAGACTGTATAACATGTGTTATATAAGTAAGACCGTATGCTATATGAAATAGTATAAGTGCTCAGTGTTTTGTGCTTACTTTTGAGTAAGATATTATAAAAACTATTAAATATGTGTAATGCCTTTGATAAATACCATAAAAATATATTATATTGGAGAGAAGTGTCTGCATTACTGGGGCAGCCGTGGCCAACTGGTTAGCACTCTGGACTTATAACCAGAGGGTTGCCGGTTCGAGCCCCTGCGGCTGAAGTGCCCTTGAGCAAGGCACCTAACCCCTCACTGCTCCCCGAGCGCCGCCGTTGTATCAGGCAGCTCACTGCGCCGGGATTAGTGTGTGCTTCTCCTCACTGTGTGTTCACTGTGTGCTGTTTGTGTTTCACTAATTCACCGATTGGGTTAAATGCAGAGACCAAATTTCCCTCGGGGATCAAAAAAGTATATATACTTATACTTATAACATAAACCTAAAAATCTTACCACAGGCCACCTTGGCATCAGGGTCCTGCTTCAAGTGAGCATCCAACACAGCATCACTGATTTGGTCACAGATCTTATCTGGATACACAATCTCCATGTTAGCAACAGGAGTTTATTCAACACTTATCCGTGATAAAGCAACATGAAGCAGCATAATTTTGCAATATATGTAGCTGTTATACCAGCTGTTAAAACATTTTCAAACTCAAAGTCATTTTGATGATGATTTGAAAAATGACCCACTATTTGAAAAATATCCTACTATCCACCAGAGGTGTTTTCTGTGGAATTTTGAGCTCCGGGTCTGAAATCCCACAAAAATGTATAAAGCTGATGTGAAGTGATGATATGAGTCCCCTACAACACGTGAAGGACTTTGAGAGTCTATGCCTTTGTAGGAGAGTGCTTTCATTTCCTAGAGGAAGTTCACTAGTGCACCACAGTTTTAGCCCCAGGGCCAGATTCAAATCAGGATCCCTCTGGAATCCAAAAAACACAGGACGCAAACGCACCCTAAATGCTATTGAATATTTTGTTATATAAGATTATGATCCATAGTGAAGTGAAAACGTCTGTAAGATAAGCAGCACCTCAGGACGTAAACACAGAGAATGTATCAATTTGGTGCATTTCAGGAATAAAGCTTCAATGGATGTTAAACAGACAAACATTAACATAAACGTTAAAAAAGTCCATGCGTTATAAGCCTAAAATTGTTTAGCCCTCTTTACATTAAGCATTCTTTAAGATGTCATTTGAGATGGTAAGCTCTGTAAACATTTCAAGTTAGTGTGATGTCACCAGGTTCTCATGCAATATTTTCCAGAGCCTCTTATGGTCAGACCAGAGAGTGGTGTCCTCAGAAAAGATATTTTCAACTGACCTAGTAGTAGTAGTAAGAGTGAGAGAGAGAGAGAGAGAGAGAGAGAGAGAGAGAGAGAGAGAGAGGATGTGTCTTCATAAGCAGTGGTTAGGGTGTGCGGTGAACGGTTATTTACAAACTGTGTTGCTGTAGTGAATCTGTCTGTAACTGAGCCAAACAGTGGGGTAGCACACTGGCACATGCACAGCAGGTCAGGGGCTGGGAAACTATACTAGGAGACACGGCGACTGTACACATGGTATTTTGCTATCAATAAATAGCTCACACATGGAGGTGAGCTAAACAGATCAAAGATAAGATTAAAGTCCTGCAATCACATACAGACGGGAACTGGTGCACATGTCGCATATCTTTACACCTAAATGAAAACATCTTAACTTCAACTACACATGGTATTTTGCTATCAATAAATAGCTCACACATGGAGGTGAGCTAAACAGATCAAAGATAAGATTAAAGTCCTGCAATCACATACAGACGGGAACTGGAGCACATGTCGCATATCTTTACACCTAAATGAAAACATCTTAACTTCAACTATATTAACATGACAATAAACAAAAAAACAAAATTGCAATTGTTGAATGGAAAAACAAAACGAAAGACAGAAAGGTTTTGATAAAGTAAAACATTTACATGACTGAGTTCTTAGAGGCAGAATCTGCAGAAGAAATTTAATGTGCAAATCAATAATCCTTCATACTTGAGAGCTGTGCAAAGCAGGCAGTGTTTAAATGTACCAGGTGCGCAGGTGTGAGCACTCTTACCTGGATGGCCCTCTCCGACTGACTCCGACGTGAACATGAAATCTCCATGAGAGTTGTTGAGATCATCCGCTTGACCATTCATCTTGTATTTCTAATGCAATATATGTGGGGGGAAATCCTTTTAAAATCAAAGATAAACAACAGCTAAAAGATAAAACTCTGAAACTGCCGATGTTGCTGTGCCTATAATCTAATGTGTGCTTCCCTTGGCGTTTCAAGCAGAGAGAGAGAACATGAGTATGAATGGGAGAAGTTAAATGAGAAGGAGAGTGGACGAGAGAGAGAGAGAGAGAGAGACTCACCACTTGAAATGCAGTCTAATCATCTCAGTCCACAACACACTGTTATATAAGGCAAAAGAAAACACACACACACACACACACACACACACCAGGGGGGAAGGGGCCAGGCATTCAGCACACCACTCACAAGCTGGGAAGAGAGGGAGGATCACAGTTTTCAGAGGGGGTGCCTTCCATGTCCCGTCCATGTATCTCAGAGATGTAAGATCATTTGCACCAGCAACATTTCTATCATTTCAAATGCCACATTGCTATTCGTGGACATGCACTTGTTCACACCCCAAATACTCACACTGACAACTTGTGCACCAAAACAAAGGAGTCCACTGGTCCCCTTTGAGCCCTTTAAAACTGCTTAAAGGGGCCAAAGCTTTCAGCCAGATGCTTTTCAAGGCTGCTGACATTCCAGTTAGGCACCAGACTGAACAAGGTCAAAGTTCACAACCAAGGCCAAGAGGTACTTTAAAGCCAGGGGGGCTTTGGCAGACCAATGTGATTCTTAAGCCTGGACAGAGTGGGTTCAGTGCGTTTACACCTCAAAGCCTCAAATAGTGCTTAGTAGACACTATTCTCCATGAGGTGACCATATCCTTAGTTTAGGCTTATTTAGTCTCTGCTGTCTTTTTTATTTGTTTGTGTGTGTGCGTGCATGTGTGTGTGGTTATAGGCCTATTAATGTGTATTAATGTGTAACGAATTCACTTCAATAAAAAACTTACAACTTAAACTATTACATAACATAATTCACCTGTTACTATTAGCTAATTAGTTATACTAATAGCAGCAGTAAAGCCTTTTTTGCTATGCACTATCTCATGAGGATCATGGTTTGCACAGTGCAATGCTGTTCATGAATTTAAGTCCTTTGAGCAGAGAAAGTGTGTCAGTCCCAGCTACACTGCCATATAGGTAAGTGCCTAACCTACTGCTAGTGGCGGATGGTACAGCGAGGGTTGGGTAGTAACTGATTACATGTAATCTGGATTACAAAAATCAAGTAACTATAATCAGCCCAGATTACAATAAAAAAATGTGTAATCAGATTACAGTTACATTGTTGGGGATTACCTGATTACATTTTATCATGCAAACAATGCAACTTTTTTATGATAGCCTAGCTATCTTTTAATTTGACAAGCTTTGGGCTTGCCGGTTTGATCCCCAAGCAGTAGAAAAAATGTGGGCGGGGGAAGTGGTTGAGCACTGCTCTCCCATGCCCACATCCACGGCTGAAGTGCCCTTGAGTAAGGCACCAAACCCCTCACTGATCCCCGAGCGCCGCTGTAGCAGACAGCTCACTGCTCCGGGTTGGTGTGGGCTTCATCTCACTGTGTGTTCACTGTGTGCTCTGTGTGCTTCACTAATTCACGGATTGGGACACCAAATTTCCCTCACGGGATCAAAAGAGTATCTATACTTACTAACTTATTTACTATTGGGGAAGGTCTCTCGGCACACTGCCTGATCTTTTCCTCCTAATCTCAATGTAGCCTCTTGTTTTAGTGTTACCGTTTACTTTGAGAAAGTCACCAGGTCCCCTGGTTGAAAAACATCCCAAAGGAATAATTTTCTCACCCCCACAATTGAAATGGACATGGTGTCATTTGGGTTTAATGCTTCCTTTTTTATTCCGATCTCAGGCCATGTCCCTGGGTCAAAAAAATCCAGTGAAAGCTAAATTCATTGTCCAGGTGTGCCCTTATAAAGGTTAAGCTGAGTTGTGCATGTTTGGAGAATTGTGATCCATGATCACATCCATGATGACTAAGTGATCAATTTTTGGATGGGGTGAAAATTTGAACCACCAAAACACCACCCCCAAAGTGGAGAATAGCTATAGAAATGTATTAGTTTTGGGTGTTTTTCAGACAATGGGACCTGGTGACCTCAAAGTAAATGGTAATACTTTTGGAGGAAAATATCAGTTCATTCACACAGGAATGCTTTACTCAGAGCAAAGAATGTCTTAGATGCAATAAAATAATAAAGAGAAAAATAGAATGAGAATTCTTTCATCAATTCAGTGTAGTGGTGTCTTTTACTTAAGGGACATATTTATTGAAGTAATTCTAAAAGTAATCCTAAAGTAATCAGATTACGTTACATGTTTTTGGTAATCCAACTGATTATGTTACTGATTACAAAAACTGCCATGTAATTTGTAGTCAGTAATGGATTACATTTCAAAGTAATCTGACCCAACCCTGGGTACAGCAAGCTACTATCTCCCCTCCAGCAGTTCCGTAGCAGTTCCAACAGCTGTGGGGCGTGGAAGGTGTCTATCGATTCGCAGAGCATTCCAAACTGAGCCGGCCAGCGGCGGTTCTCTTCCAATATCCAGTTTCATTGGCTTCAAAACTCACACCTTAAAATAGGCATGTCTTACAACCACAACAAAATGTTCAGGTCAGGAGTTTGTGTATTGGGTGTACTGGATTTAAAAAAAAAAAATGTAGTCCCACCGTTGCCAGGTTGCTACTTTCATTCATCCAAATCTCCCAAATGATGGTCCTCATCAGAGGAAACTCAATACTTTAATTTAAGCAGCAGTGAGAGTTAAGAGTAGTGAATGGATATTACATAGGGTATTCACATGATGCACATTTACAAATAATTGAACCTCCTAGTCTACATCTTTTCCACTTTTGCTATTTCTTCAGCTCTAACTACTTTAGCTGCAACGTTTTTACCTGGGAAAAAAAATCCCAGAAGAAACTAAAACTGAATAAGCTTTTCCACTATCCACTGAACTGATTTAAAAAACATAATCTATTAAAAATGATTGCTGCCAAAGTCAAGTCAAATCACATTTATTTATGTAGCAATGCAATTGACCCAAGGTGCTCACAGAAATAAAATAAAATAAAAACAGTAATAAAACAAAATATAAATGACAAAAAATAAATTAAAATACAAAAAATAATACTAGTGATAATGATAAAACTGAAAACATTCCCCCAACACACACACCAAGACCCCTGGCAGTTGGGTTAGCCCCTTGAGCCGTGGATCTGGTTTCTTCCTTAGTAAGGGAGTTTTTCCTTGCCCCTGTTGCTCTTGGGTGCTCCTTGTTGGTGCCCCCCGCCCAATCCCAATCCTCCCCCACCTTTCTTATGCAGCCCTTGCCACTTAATCTACTAAACCCCTCTTCTACTGCACTTTTTAAAAAACCCAAAAGGACACCACGAAGACAGAGGATGCCTAAAGACTGTTCATCTTTTATCCACCGTATTGCAGTGAGAATACAGCCCAATGTCTAGACTGAACTGCAGGTAGTAGGATGATGAGTACCAGCAGCTATCCCGATGAGATCTGATCTGAATGTGGCTGTGCTCTGCCTTTTATACTTCTTGGTGCTCGAGAAGCGCCCCCTCCTTGAGACCCCTAAAATGCCGCTCAGCCAATCAGAATTGAGCTGAGCCCATTATAATGGTGGAAACTATTTCCTGTCAATACATTAAACATGTGTTGTTGTATCTTACTACAGTGTAAGTTTTCCAGTACTTCCCAATGTGTTTTACTCCCAATTTCATTCTGACCATTTCTTGAGGAAATGGTCTCCTTATAGGCCATAGGCCTACCTGGTCTGTCTGGTATCTTCGTTACCCTTCCTCGGCCATATATGATTATTTCCCCTTCCTTATACATATGGTCTAGCTGGTGATCATCTACCCTTTGCACTGACAGCTAGTCTTCTAATTTACAATGATCTGCTGACTCACAATGAATGCAGCAATACTCTAGCTGGTGTTTATCTACCCTTTGCTCTGACAGCTAGTCTGCTGACTGATATTAATTACCACAAGGGTCTTTTTCGGCATGAAAACCAATTGAGAAGCCCTTCGAGAGCTATAACTCGTTGATCAAACTAGTACAGAGTTTGACTGGCTTAGGCACTATGGTGCTGATGTAATAGATGCCAGCTAGCATAGCTGGGTGCTAGAACGTTAGCAGTAAACCGTACTCCCCGATGCCTTAACAGTTGCGCTAGAATTACACTTCAATATTCACAGAAGATATTGAACACATTGATCCCAATCAACCTTTATATGCAACCATTATACGCAATGGATTTATTTTGACTTCCTTTGACCCCATGATCCTGAGCATCTCATCAGTTCATACTAGGCTATATCATTTATGGTGGGCAGTTGTCATATATAATGGAGATCCATCAATCAGCTTTAGAGGTATTGTCCAAATACTGTATTTTCACTCTTCAACCCCATGTGACCTTGACCTTTGACCCCATTGCTTTGAATACTTAGCCAATCCTCAGCCAATCCTCAGCCAGGGACCTTATAGTAAGTGAATGACCAATGGTTAACCGGTTTGCAAGATAAATATATAAAAATGTGGTAACACATGATTTTGGCCGAATGTAAAAGTATATAATGTGGAAATTTGGTCTCTGCATTTATCCCAAATCCGTGAATTAGTGAAACACACTGAGCATGCAGTGAACACACAGTGAGGTGAAGACACACTAACCCCGACGCAGTGAGCTGCCTGCTACAGCGGCGCTCGGGAAGCAGTGAGGGGTTAGGTGCCTTGCTCAAGGGTACTTCAGCCGTTCCTACTGGTCAGGGTTCGAACTGGGTCAAGTCCGAAGCACTAACCAGGCCTGCCCCCGCTCATGATCATGTTCTATTCATACGTCTTTATCTTTTCCCCGGGAAGGATTGATACTGTAGGCACATTAAATTCATAATCTACACAAAATTACGATTCCAACGATACCAAATATAGTTTCGCTTTATTTAGCGCCACCTTAGTGGAAATTAAAGAGTGGAGCGTGCAGTTTTGCCCTGAGGAACTGGTCTATCACGGACGCTGAGGACGGGACAGTGAACTGTGCGACACCGTTACCATGGTAATATTTGTTACTCACAGACGCATGCATTTCATCCACACAAATCAGGTGTTAAGGCATAGGCCTGTAATAACTTCTGCACAAAATATATTGTGACCTTTTTAGAACTAGAACTATCATATTTTATTTTAGTTAGCCCGCAAGTTTAACAATGGATTCGGAGTATTTGAAAACGCGTCTGGGGAAATGTCTGACCGAGGGCTTGGCTGAAGTTGCTGTGCAAAGACCCTTGGACCCCATTGAGTATCTGGCGCAATGGATTTACAAATACAAAGAAAATCTCGATTACGAGGAGAAGGTGAGTGTGTCGATAATGCATTGCAAGTGTAATGGCTTTGTATTTTACATGTTGCACTTGTCTGTGTAGGCTAACTTTACCGTCGTATTGATAGCTACAGTATCGATACTTGAGACAGCCTAACGTTTCAGTATTTTAGATATTTATGCAAATGTAGACCATGTCCGATACAAGTTAAATGTATGCCTACATGTAGGTCTCAGCTTCTATGTTTTCAGATTTGTTGTAGGCCAGTACTACAGGCAGCTAAGTCTAGATATACATTTTAAACTAAGTGCTGTGACATCATCCTTTTCTTTGAACTTGTATTATAGATTTACCAGTGAATAATAGTCTAGCTACTATTTTACTCATGAAACACCTTTTGCTAAAGTCTCTATCTCTCTCACACAAACACACACACACCAGAACTGTTTAGGCATGATATTGAC
Organism: Alosa alosa; assembly: GCF_017589495.1. Classification (NCBI taxonomy): domain Eukaryota; kingdom Metazoa; phylum Chordata; class Actinopteri; order Clupeiformes; family Clupeidae; genus Alosa; species Alosa alosa. The sequence goes on along the minus strand of NC_063210.1, from coordinate 12,187,230 downwards.
TACTGTTGCCTTTGTGTTTCCATTAGATGAGTGCCTACCTGGCAGAGCTGGAGAAGGAGCAGGCCAGAGCTAGGGACGAGGCCATGCACCAGAAACTACTTAAGGAGGAGGAGGACAAACTCAGAGAGGCGCAGGAGGGGCCCAAAGCAGAAGTGGTGTGTGTCTGTGTGTGTGAATGCTATTGATTACTAGGTTTTGCACTAAGGATTGATTGACTATACTTGGTACTCATTCCCTACCTGTGAGTGTTACCTACTCCAAGCCAACTGGAATTGCCCTATGACCACTGCTGCATATGAGTGTGTGTATGACTGAATCAGTTTACAATGTGTTGTTATTGTCTTGAGAAGGAGGAGGAAGCAGACTCTACACCTCTATCAACTCTGCAGGAGCGACCAAAGAAGTCCAACCCACCCAAACTGGAGGCAGTGAAGGAGGATCAAGTATGCATTGTGTGTGTGTGTGTGTGTGTGTGTGTGTGTGTGTGTGTGTGTGTGAGAGGTCATTAAGCAAATCACAATTACAGTGTGTGTTTGTGTATGGTGTCAGTCAGAAGACCACAGTTACAGTGTGTGTGTGCATAAAAGAAAATAATGTGTGAATGTTTGTTCAGACAAAGAGTACTCTATTCCAGCCTAGCCAATGATCATATAAACCGCACACTGATTGATGTAATGATTTCCATGTCTTTAGTCATACCATCTATCAGGGCTTTTGGATTGAGCCTTCCCTTTCAAAGTGACATATTCCACAGGAAACTCCCCCACCCCCTGAAACAAGCACAGACACTGACACAGGAAGTGATGCGGCACAGATGCCCGGAGCAACAGCCAACCTCACCTCTCAAATCGCAACAGAGCCATCCGAGGAAAGTGGAAGCAGTGCTTTGGATGCCGCAACTGGAGACAAGGTCCTGTTTGAAGATGCTTTGATCGGTTGAGGAGGCCTCCGTCAAAGCATCTCCGTTGTGGTGGTGATGGTGGTCATGGTGGCGGTGGTTTGTGTGTGTGTGCGGTGTGGTTGTCATGGCTAACGTCCTTGTCTTTTGTTCCTTTGTTTTGGATGTCAGCACAGGAGACAAGGTGTTCAGTGTGCTGTGGTGCTATGCTGAAGCATCGGTCTGCCTGTTTGTGGCTGTGATGGTGATGCTGTGTAGTTTAGTCTTCCCATTTCCTTGGTGGTAGTGTTTGTGGTGTAGCCATGGTGATTTTCTCATGCCGCCTTGTATTCTGTGTTGGGATTCAAATACATCAAACACTTCTGTGCTCACACTAAATCTTCGACTGCTCACCCTGCAAGACAGACAAGAAACATTTCTAACATGCAAGAAATCCAGTTGTCTGGACCTGGAACGTTGATTGCTAGGTCTTTTACTCGTCATGAAGCTGAACAAACTGCACAAGAAAATAGTTTGAATTCAATAATTCCAGTTCAACGGAATCTGGCCTGAGACCAAAATCAGCTTTATAGATTTGGGTTTCTCAGCATGAAGCCGAGTGCACTGTTGTGGTGGTTGCTGTTTTTGTGTTGTTGCGGTAGTGGTGACTCTAGTGACAGTTCATTAGACTCTCGCTTCCCCTCCCATTCCTTCTGCCCTGACATGGGGAAGACATGGAGTCATTTGTTTACATTTCCTGTGAAATCTGTACCAGGTGGCTTCAGGGGAACCCACCCAAAACCTCACAGAACCGGAACCAGAGGCGTCAGAAACAAAAACACACACTGCTGGTCAGACTCCTAGTGAGATGGCCCGGGAGGCCACTGACTTGGTCCAGGAAGAAAACCATTCAGCAGCAATCACGGTCAGAGACACAGATAACTTATCTGGCAGGGAGGTCCATAAGTGTGATCATGATGTTATTGAGTTTTCCAGGGGAAATGATAATGGAGATAATGAAGAATAAAATGTTTTAACTGTATCTGATGAAAGGGACCTTGTTAGGACTGCTTGAAAGAACAGATAAATAAGATTGCTGTGCAGATGTGCATGGATTTTACTGGTTTCTTTGCTGTTTTCCTTCAAATGGGCCCCTTTTTCTATGAATCTCCACTAGATCACAGAAACACCTGATGCACCAAACACTTCACAGTCAGAGACCAAGAATGAGACACAGAACATCTCTCCACAGCCAACTGAGTCTCAGCCACCAGAACAACAGGCAGAGAAGGTGATGCTTTGAAGTAGCAAGGTCATTCAAAGCTACAGTCAGATGTGAAGGCACATAAGAACATCAGTTCAGACATTAGTTTGAGCATTTTGACAGGAATAAACATAAAGGTAGACCAATCTCAACAAGAAAGAAAACAACTTATACGATTCAGAAGTAGAGAAGAAACAAGACTTACTTAATTCAGAGGTCAAGAAGAAGCCAGGCATGCCAGACAAGAAATGAAGTGTACCTGATTTAGAGAGAGGAAGAATACAGTTTATCCCATTCAGAAGTATAGTAGAAATATGACTTACCTGACTCAGTAGTTAGCCATGCCTGACACAGAGAAGAAATTAACCTTACCCGAGTTAGGTACAGAAGAAATACAGCTTATCTGATTCAGAAGAAGACATATGTGACTGAGTCACTGAGAAGATGAGGAAAAAAAATGAGCCATACCTGACTCGAGTAGAGCAGAGCACAGCCTATACCCAGCTCAGAGCTAGCCAGCACAACTGCCTTACCTTATCTAACTAGTAGATATCCATGTGAAATGGCCCGGCAGGTGAGTGATGCATCTGAAAGGTGTACACCTGTGCAGGTGAGTTCACCGGTTAAGGACGTGGAGGACGCTCAGCCTGAGCAGAACCCCGGAGAACACACCTATGGGGAACCACAGATACTGTAGACGAGGGTGCCGTTGAGGGTTCCAAGGACAAGGTGAAAGTTGAGCCGCCAACAAAATCCAACATTTTAAAGTTGCCAGTTGTTGGTTACAGTCTTTAGAATGTTCAGAAAACCAACTGCCAACTCCACACTGCCCAGACAGTAACTGAAAGGATTAACTTTTGGACATATCAAACGAATCGAACAAGTAACTCCATCCAACAAACGGCAACAAACACCTATTGACATGCACACTAACCTAACTGTTGGGTGTTTGTTGGTGTTTGTTAGGGCAGTGTGCACGCTGATTGAAAAGCATGCTGTGGGTTTGACTGTGTGTGGTGCTTGATATGACATGATTGCTGTCATTTTTAAATCACTGGTGTTTTGACATATTTCTGGGCCCTGGGGGTTGATTAGGGTCAGATGAAATTATGTTTTAGATCTTTGCAGTGCTGCCTTTTGTAAATCTGGCATGCAGAAGAAATATCAGTCTGAAAGGCCTTCTGTGTCTGATATTGTTTGTGTAAAATAGCCTGTGTGTCGTGTGTGGGTAAAATAGCATGCGTTTTTTTGTGTGTAAGATAGCCTGCTTCAACTGGATGACTGCTTGAGGCATTGAGATTGCTTGCTTGAGGCAAATCATAACCTGATAATCATAATCATAATCATAGTGGTACTGACCTCAGTACAAAGCAGAATGCTGGCACTGATGCTGATGGTCAGAGACCTGCAGAGGGTCCTGCTCGGCAGGAGCAAGCCGAGACAAAAACTCACCCCAAGAAACAGATTTCCTCTAAAACTCCCCAACAGTGTGACGACTGAAAAAACTCAAAACCCTCGCTGTCATTAACTAAACCTCCACAAGGGGGGGCTTTTGCACAGGATGCACAGGCCCCTCAGCGCGACTTCAAGATGAGGGTTCAGCAGAGGCTAAAGAGAATCCAGGTTGTAGAAATATTAAGGCTGAAATATTTAGCAAGATGGGTATTAGATGCTTAGACAAATAAACAGCTGATAAAAACAGTCAGTCAAAGGAGTCAGACCAGAAACAGTCCTGTTGCAAAACATGGAAACATCTCCTGTGTAATAAGGAAACCAAGGACCAGTGCAGTTCAGAGAGGATGAACGTGATTAGCCATAACCATGAGGAGATAGCTTTCCCTAAAACAACCACAGCAGGATCAGACATACATGATGAGGAAAGATGACGGTGTTCCCAATATTGTGTACTTCAGTGTTTCAGACAGTATTGAGAAGGAGCACAGAGGTGAACCTAAGAGCTACAGCCAGGGAACAACAGTCAAAACAGTGACTGACTTCTGACTTAACTTTTCGCTTTTCAGCTGAAATTGGGTGACGCTGTTCCAGGTGGAGCTCTAGATAGCAATAAGGGGGAACAGAGGGGAGACACAGAGGCTGGCCCGGACGCCCATGAGGCTGACCAGTGTCTCCCTGGAGACGGGCGGCTATCTCAGTCGGAGAAGACAGAGACCGGAGAGCCACAGAAACAGACAGAGTTACTGGAGCGGTCACAACAGCAGTCTGAGGAGGTGATGCCGCCGTATCAATGTCTTCTGTTGTCATGTTCTCGGTCTCATGGCTCCACTCTGCCAAATACAGTCTCCTCTATTGTGGTGAAAAGATTCAACTAAATGCAGACTGTAGAAGGGCAGAGAGAACAGGAGAGTGTGAGGGGAAGACTAATGTTTCTACAGAGGGAAGGAATGAAAAGGCATGAGAAAGAAGACAACAGAAGAAAAAAAAAAAAAAAAAGACTACATGAAATTCAAAAGATGAGAACTGACAGAAAAAAAAGCAAAAAACCGATGCAGAATCTCAGAGGCAGTTATTTTGAAGACAAAGGGCAGAAAGAGTTAACTGAAAAAGATGGCAGACAGAATACATTAAAAATAGAAAAAGAGAGGTAAAAATAAACAGGTAATAATGACATACATCTTAAAAAGAGAGTGTAAAGAAGAGAATATAAAAGAGGGGAAACAATGGACACGAGACATCTTGAAAGACGATCATGAATTCCAGTCAGACCTTATAGTCTTATACTATACAGCCAGGGCGGAGGGAGATTCATCAGTTCTGCCAGTGAGAGAAAGAACACACTCCGATCAGATCTCACCGATCATCACACTACAATCAGGGTAGAGAGAGACTCTCCAGTTCTGTCAGTGAGGGAGAGAACACGCTGAAATAGGCAGCCGGAGAGTCAGACAGGACATGATCTGCCATTGATGTGCACACAAGAGTTTCATCTCAGCTAAACTTTCTCGGCAGGAGTTGCCTCAACCTGATTACAGCCACCTGAACCCAGCAGAGGAACTAGCAAAAGCAGGACCTGAGGCGTCTGAGGAACCAGAGAAAGCAGAACCGTCTGAAGAGCCAGGGAAATCAGAACCACCTGAAAGACCAGCGAGTCATGCTCGAGAAGAGCCCAAGAGAGACCCACACAGCGATCAGCACACAGAGGTCAAAGAGGACGAGCAGAAGGTGATGTTCTACGAGAACTGAAGTGAAGAATTCCAGGGTTCATGTTTAATGCTGTGCACTTCATATTGGAGATGAGGGCAAAGGTGTTCTAGTTCAGTTCAGGTGACCCAACTTAAAGCAATCGGCCAGAAAAATCACAATTAGATATTTTAACCAATTCGTGCAGCTTTGAATCCCACCAAGTTTCAGGATTATTGGCCTGTTCGTTTTTGCATAATCCTGCAAACAATCTGAACTGAAAACCTAACCTACTTGGTGGATGTAATTAGGCAACTGTAAAAATAGTGTATTTTTTGTGTAAAAATTGTGTATAATGATTTTTGTGTATAATGTTGAATTTGCTGACTTTTTCCCCTTTCTTTTTAAGGAAGAAGATGACAGCTAAAGTGAGCATGTCGGGATTACCCTTTTAAAAAGACATTTTGGTTCATCATGCGCCCAACTATGAAATCCCATTAAACATATTATTGGTTTGAGGATTGACTTAATGTGTTATTTCTGCTATATGAGCACAAACAACACGTTTATTGTTTGAAAAATGTGGTACATCATCGGTCATCTAGTTTTGAATCTGCATAGCTGCTTTTACAAACACGGTAATCAATTAGAGAAAGTTTTATATTAGTACTTTTTACTGCATGTTGAAACAAACATACACAGCTCTTTCTTTGCACGAAAACAAGACGATCACATCTCCTCTGTTGGCTCAGAAATGTTCACACATTCCCCTGGAGTCCATGCACACCTCATGTGCACAGTGTACATAATGCACACAAACTCATAGGTTTGCAGAAAGCACAAAGTTCACTCAGTGCAGTGGACAACACTGACAACAGCTTCCACATGAGGCTGGTGTCAGTAGTGCACTTGATCACCGCATTCACATCATCCATCAACTGTCCTCTTATCATGTACTGGCCTCCTTGCCTGGGGGTCTGATAGGCCCAACAGACGGGAGTCGGTTGGTGAAGGGATGCCACTGGCCCTGGATGCTGGGGGAGTCGGTGTGGTATGGCTTCCGGATGCGGATGATGTCCAGTCCTGACTGGTTGGTCAGCTTGGTCACCAGGTCGGAAATCTCCTGAGATGTTTTTCCAGTGATTTTCTCCTCCCTCACGTTACCATTGACTATGCAGACAACATGAAAAACAATATTCTCAGACATAATGATTTGACACCATCTTAGAAGTACGACGGAGTATTAGGGCCACACATGAAGAAAAAAAATATTTTTGCCATGGCGAGATTAAACTCGACATGTTGACTTTAAAGTCGCCATGTCGACATTAAACTCGACATTTCGAGAATAAAGTTGAAATATAATATCTACTTTAATCTCGACGTGTCGAATTTCAGATAGATTGTGTCTTTCTGTTAACTACTCATTGCCGTCATCGTGAAGTGCTGTATCTCGCGGTTGGAAGTACCATGCACTATGCCGTTTAGTATATAGCTAGAATAATACATGTATCCAATGATATGTTTCTATACAAAATGCTATTTCACTCTGTTTTACGTGGGTAAGGCCACCGCACATTCAAATAACTGCCCTTCATGAACCAGGCCGTCACTCTCCATAACTAATTTCTCTAAAACTGCTTTTCCATGTCTCACCTGCAATAAACATAGGAGGCTATAAACACAGGTATAGCCTAAGCATATATACTATTTTGATCCCGTGAGGGAATATGTGTGCATATATACTTTATTTATGCACTGTGTGTGCATATGTGCGCATGTAGGCTACTAGTACATGGGGTGGTCGGGAGGAGGACAGCTTCATTCGTCCCTAGACATTCAGCAATAGGCTGTTTTGCATCCATTACAAACAAGCAATGTGAAATTCTAGGATTGGGGAGAGCGCCTAGTAGCCTATGCCTAGTCTAGTGCATAAGCATGAAGTTGAACCTTTAGATAAAAAACACTCTTTAATAATAGGCCTACAATAAATAAAAAAAAAAACCGCTAATGACGTTTAGGCTACTTTTGACCATCGCATTTATCGCCTGTAACTCCGTGATAAGGAACTACAGGAAAGTATTTGGCTGAGCAACGGAGGTTAATGTTTTGTTCACATGATATAGGCCTATGTCTAATCATTGTTGCAGTCGAAGAAAACTGGAATGTTTAATTCGTCCTCCCTTTCAATCGTCCCGAGCGGTCCTTCTCTCTCCAAACTAACTTTATTCTCAAAATGTTGAGTTTAATGTCGACATAGCGAGTTTAATCTCGTCATGGCAAAAATATTTCTTCCTTCGTGTGTGGCCCTAATACTCCGTCGTATAGAAGGCTTAAGAAACACAATTCACTGAATAACAGACTTATGCTTTTGAAGGTTTGATGAAAAGTTTGTGTTATAATTCCCTTCACTTTTTAATTGTGTAGGCCTACTAGATCAGATCCCTCCATACTCACGGTACTCCGCAACTAGTCTGGGTATTCTACAGGGCTCCGGGGAAATGTACACAACCGTTCCAGGGTTCTTCTTGGCGTAATCCACCACACCCTCCTCGATGAAATTTCTGCGGAAAAGTCGAGAGAATGTTAAACGCTTACCGCTTGCCTTAAACAGTAACGTTAGGCCTATGTTGCGCTTTCGGTAACATTTCCACCAATTCAGTTAGTATAAGTTGTTGATGCTATGCCTAATGTCGACTGCACTGCCTGACTCGTAACACTTAAGGCCCACTCTTCGAAATTGATAACATGAAATTGTCACAAATAATTACGCTATGGATAATATTATGAAGCAGCAACATTATCTGCAACACTGAAGACTTTCAGTGATAGTATAGGCAGCAAAAAAACAAGACTACCTTGCTCCCAGTGAACTTTGCGCATTTTTGGAGAAGATGAGAGATATGCGCTTCAGCTGACAAACATATCGACCAACACCATTCTGAAGCACACTCTGCAGAAAGCGACTTGATGTACCTCTTGCAGTCATTGTACTGTAAACAGCTACTAAATAATACGGTTATTGAAGGCTAAAACGAAACCCTTAACAATGCTACAAGGGCATCTTCACATTCACAACCTGAACATGCAGACGTGTGTGCGTCGGTAATTTTCACCGGTCAGAAACACAGGCACTCGCTATATTAATTTTAAATCCTGCTTTTCGATTAGTGAACGAGCAGACATATATTTAAAGTCAGTATTTCACTTAATTAGTACATGTAACATTTTATCATAGCATTAATCTAACATATTCATCGTGTGGCTAAAAGCAGAATTGTGTTTGTAAAACAGAATTGTGTTTGACACGGACACATTTGGGAAGCACTCAATGTCAAGCATGCGAGCGGGCTTGCGACCCCCTGAAAAAAGTGCTACACACTATGCAGGTTTGTACAGTATTTGCTTGTGTCTTTAGAACAGAACGGAACTAGAATGTGCACACTATTTTGTTCGTTGCATTTACCCATTCTTATGATCGAAGCGGCATGTTTGGTAACGTCAACAGCTTCAGACTGAATCTTCTCTGTGTCGTATTAGCGTACAACGGGTTCAAACCGAGGTCACTATTTCATCACATTCAGCTCATTTAATTTAATTTAACCCAAGTCTATTTGTATATTGTATCCAAAATTGTTTGCCTGTTTTATGTTTTCAAACGTAATTTGGAGAGGGGTTAGTGTGTCTGACGTCCCCCTAATAACTGCACGTAGGCCTTTTGGGATTCATGTGACCAACATTCTGTTGCCAACTCAGACACCCATGTACATGACACCTCTCAGATTTGGCTGAAAAGCGGTGAATATATGCCTTATGTTACCAAACAAAGGAATCTGAAGTTTCAGGTCAATATCTCAAACTGTTTGCCTGTGGCGTAAATTTGAATTTTGGGTGCCACGGCCCTACTTGACACATTGGAGTTTTTCATCTTTTGCCATTTTTGGAAGCCCATAACGTCTGTTCTAATAGTGGTAGAGGGCTGGAAACCCTTTGGTGTGGTAGTTAATTGTAGCCTGTACTACACAATTCTGGAGGCAGAATCAACATTCCTTACTGTTTGGGTGAGAGGTGGGTCACCAAAGTCCTAAAAAATGTTGACGGCATGTGTGATTTTTCACTTTTTGGGTGTCCCTAGCACCACAATTAATGATCATATTTATTCTAAACAGGATTATGTGTTATATGTGGGAACCTTGCTCTTGCCAAAATGAATTTGAAGGGTATGGTACCACTGGTGGGGGTTTTATGGGGGTCCAAAAACCCTCTCCGGCAGAGGTGACTCTTTTGGAACCCCATATTTGGACCCCCAAATGACCATGTGGGCACTTGATGATCCTAATGGGATTTATACCAGATAAATTTACATATTTGTTCTTTCTTTTAATGAAATAAACATTTTGACTATGAAGCTCCATAATATGATTTTTATTCTTCATAATGCACTATTTTGGACATTGTTTCCAGAAGTCTGGAATGTAGATCAGGGAGAATCTAGTGATGATAAAGCATGAAAATAGTGGAAATAACTTAGTATTATGCTCAGTGATGGCTACAATGAACTACCATACAGGCTACAATGAACTACCATACCAGTTTCCAGCCCTCTACCACTATTAGAACAGACGTTATGGGCTTCCAAAAATGGCAAAAGATGAAATGTGAAATTCCAATGTGTCAATTAGGGCCGTGGCACCAGAAATTCAAATGGACGCCACAGGCAAACGGTTTGAGATATTGACCTGAAACTTAAGATTCCTTTGTTTGGTAACATAATGCATATATTCACCGCTTTTTAGCAAAATCTGAGAGGTGTCATGTACATGATACCCCGATATTGGCTGTTTTCACATGGAATGACCCTTATGAAAAAGAACTACAGGATACTATTATAATATTTCTATAGTTGTGTATGATATGATCTGTAATACAATATCGTTACTCTCAATAGTGTTCCTGTAGTCTTATAGTATGTCCCAAAGTACTATAAGATTCCTGAAATATCTATAGCATTAATTCCTATAGGGTCATTCCACGTCAGTTCAACCAGGGCCCATGCACTTAGGTCTCAAAAAATTCTGAAAAAATTACCAGGTGTACTTATGTTACCCAGGAGACACACTGTAAAATTACTCTTATGTAAGATCAATACTTTCCAAGATACAGCCAGTTTTAAAGGGGGAGGGGGTGTCGGTTTTGCTCGGCCTCTTTTTTTTGTTCACAAGCCCACAGCGCAAGAACTAAACCATGTAGGAGGCTCAAATTGTGCATGCTGGTACATAAATAGGGATAGTATGTGGCAAAATCGTCACGTTTGGTCTGTATAATCCTGCATGGTCATAGCCGTCCCTCAAAGTTGATACAAATTTTATTGGAGTTTTTGGCTGGGCTCTGTTTAAGCCTTCAGAAGACATATTTTTACTCGACATAGGCTCTTGATTTATTTTTCTTACTGAGATAAGTAGAAACACTCTCACAAAAAACAATGAACAGAAAATAAATCCCTTCAGGGTCTGAACAGCAGACCTCACAAGTCTGAAAAATCATTTTGGTTATCATTTTCAGAGCACCCAAACACCTTGTGGGAATATACAAAGATTTTTTAAATAGGTTTTTCTTTATTCTCCATGATCCCTTCTTTTTGAAAACACCAATTTGTCTTATGTAAATCTTTCTTTTTTATTTTCCACCCTGAACATGGGCAAAATGCCCCATTGACATCAATATGTTTTATATAGAGTCACCACACTGCCACCTGTGGTTGTATAGAGTAACCTGTGGTAGCTCTATACAAAACATATTGATACCAGCATGCAAAATTTGAGCCTCCTACATGGTTTAGTTCTTGCGCTGTGGGCTTGTGAACTTTGACAAAAAAAGAGGCCGAACAAAATCGACACCCCCTCCCCCTGTAAAACTGGCTGTATCTTGGAAAGTATTGATCTTAAATAAGAGTGATTTTACAGTGTGTCTCCTAGGTAACATAGGTACACCTGGTAATTTTTTCAGAATTTTTTGAGTCCTAAGTGCGTGGGCCCTGGTTGAAATGACGTGGAATGACCCTATAAGACTACTAGAATATTTTGTCCCCAAATACTATACGATTCTAACATTATCTTTCCTAGCCGTTGAAATAGATCTCTTGACTACAGGTTTCACAGGAACATTGATTTGCAGATGAGCCCAACATTATTCATACATACCTATGGCACATTTTCTACTGCATTTTTATTTGACAAGAAAGTTTGCTTTGCCTAGAAATTACTTAAGTACGAGATGAAACACAAACTAACTAACAAAAAATCAATGTCTGTTAACTCCAATAAGAAAGCATTAAATCAAAATTTCCCATGGGTTGGGAGAATAGTTCTGGGCTTAACTGTAAGTTAATTGAATATTTGTACAGTGCTCCTGTCATGTTTTCCTTTATTTTTCTTCACTCAGATGTCTTGAAATAGCAGCTCATGTGGACGACCTTGTGTCTACGGAGGGCAGCCTGTCTCCTGCGGGTGGCAGGTGGCTGCTCGTCCAGACACGCCCCTCAACGATGCCTGACCACGTTTCCGTTAAGCCGGCAGCCTCCATGGCACTCTCAGACGCAGGCCTTCGCTGTTCCACGGCTGTGCTACGCCACCAAGCGCTGGTCAGTTTCACTAAATCTGTGCCGCACCTTCAAGAAAGACACCAAGTCCACCTTGGACATCCCACTCGGTCCTGTCACGGTGACGGACATCAAACATTACCTCCGTTCCAAAGACGTCCCGTTTCATGACGGCTATAGCTGTCTGCATGCCCCTAGTATTTTCTGCGAGCAGCCACCAGGGGGCTCTGGCACACTAAGCAAAGACGGCTTCTCCATCTTCGTTGACAAGACCACAGGCCAGTTCCTGTGTATGGAGACTGGGGTGGAGGGGAGCTGGGAGGACCTCCAGGATTGTTTGGAGGTGATGCAGAAGGAGGGTCAGACGTCGATGAACCCCAACGTGCTGCTGGGGTACCCCGCCAGTCTAGAGGAGCAGGAGGAGAGGGAGATGGAGCTGAGGGAGGTGCAGAGGATCTGGTCGAGCGCCGTCCCATTCTCGGACCTCCATGACGAGGACGCGCAGCTGGCCAAGACAATGTTTGGCATGGGGAAGCTGACTAACGCCACCTTGAAGCGCTTCAACGTCCGCTTCTTCAAGCCCACCAAGAGCCTGGTGTTTCCCTGGTTTGGTGGACGCGACTCGGGGCTTCGGGGCGTCAAGCTCCTCTCGGCAGGAACCGACGCCGCCGGGCAGGTGGTCTACACCGAAGCCACCGTGCCGCGGCCCTCGAGCTACCACAACCTGTTTGGACTCCCCCTTGTCGGCCGCAAGGACTCCGAGGTGGTGCTGACTGGCCGCGAGGCAGACAGTATGGCGGTGAGCCAGGCAACGGGCCTGCCGTCGCTGGCACTGCCCCGCGGCGTGTCCTGCCTGCCCCCGGCGCTGCTTCCCTACCTGGAGCAGTTCCGGCGCGTCACGCTGTGGCTGGGTGGCGACATGCGCTCCTGGGAGGCCTCCAAGGTCTTCTCGCGCAAGCTGGGCCTCAAGCGCTGCTCGCTGGTGCGGCCCGGCAACCAGCAGCCCAGCGCAGCCGAGGCGCTGGCGCAGGGACGCAACCTGGGCCGCATCGTCAAGTCGTCCATCCCCGCCGCACACAAGTCCATTGTCTCCTTCAAGCAGCTGAGGGACGACGTGTACGGCGAGCTGTCCAACACCGAACAGGTCGCCGGGGTCAAGTGGACGCGCTTCCCCGACCTCACAAAGATCTTGAAGGGCCATCGCAAGGGCGAGCTCACAGTCTTCACAGGTAAGTCCAGCAGCACAGGTGTACCTTTCAAACATGGATTCTGTATCATGGTATGTAACATGTGGGGTGCTGGCTGTTTGTACATTCTCCATATTGGAACCCAGCCTGTTGGTGTTTGAAGTTTGACATTTTTTTTCATACAGTGCGCTGCTCACATGCTTTGTTACCTCTGTGTTCCGTTTGACTCTTCTACACTTTCTCTTAAAGCAGCACTATGCCAATTTTAGTGTGAACCTAGTGAGCTAACTACCTAAAAGGCATGAAATACATACAAACACCATCCATAGTCTTATTGCCACTGATAGAAACTTACTAACATGCTGATGTCTATAGGCGATATGGTCAGCAAGGTTGTGGGTGAAACTTTTTCTTTCTTTCCAGAACAGAGAAATAAATAGTGCATATCCTGGGTGGCTGTTGGAATGATACAGTACATATGTTTATCTCTGTCTTTCACATGATCATCAAAATTAATCTGAAAAGCATACTAAAGCTACTTTCATGATAAGTGTATATACCTCAAAAAGTGCCACATTGACACTTTATTCATTTGTCAAGTGCCTTTATCTAATATAAGAAACTGTACAGACTCACAAAAGCAAGAACTAATGAAAAACAACAGATATGTGTTATAAGAAGGAAGGTTTTGAGATTGTGTGTGTGTGTGTGTTTGTTTTCAGGGCCAACCGGCAGTGGTAAGACCACCTTCATCAGCGAGTATGCCCTGGACCTGTGCATGAATGGTGTGAACACGCTGTGGGGCAGCTTCGAGATCAACAACGTGCGGCTGGCCAAGATCATGCTGACCCAGTTTTCCATGCAGCGACTGGAGGACAACCTGGAGCAGTACGACGCCTGGGCTGACCGCTTCGAGGAGCTGCCGCTCTACTTCATGACTTTCCATGGACAGCAGAGCTTGAAGTAAGTCCTAACAACCAGAGCAGCCAATCAGACGAAGACGGAGACCACTGAGCTACATTGTGTGAACTATTTCCAGGGATATCCAGCATTATAGACACTGATGATAGACAAAATGCACCCACCGAGTCGTACTTCCTGTCAAACCTCCATTGTCCTGTCAAATAAAAGCAAAAATTTGCAAAATTGTAGAAGAGACATACTAGTGACAGGTGTAAGGCACCTAAGGGTTTTGGCCTTTTGCTGTCCATAACCGACACAGTGATAAAGCTGTATATTGTAAATCGTTTTGGATAAGACTGCGTGTAACGAAATGGCTGTCTGCTGTTGTGTGTCCTCAGAGTGGTGCTGGACACCATGCAGCATGCTGTGTACCTGTACGACATCAGTCACGTGGTCATCGACAACCTGCAGTTCATGATGGGCCAGGAGAACCTCAGCGTGGACAAGTATGCAGATTCACCCTTACAGCACAAGATACAGGGACACACACTAACACTAGGACAAACACTTCCACATTCACTACAACATCTATTAGGAAAAGCACTTCTGCTATTGAAGCACAGGATACAGGAAGCATACTAGCATCAGAAGAAGCACTTCCAAGTTCACTACACTGGATACAGGGAATCACACATAAACTGTGGACAAGTTTGCACCTACTTCTACATTAATAACACAGGATACAGGATACAGGAAACCAAGGCATCGATGGCCTGTCAAATAAACCAAAACGCAATTGAATTGAATTGAAGCAATTGATGTGGTGCCTTTTAACAGGTTTGCAGTGCAGGACCACATCATCGGAGCCTTCCGAAAGTTTGCCACCCACAGCAGCTGTCATGTGACCCTCATCATCCACCCGAGGAAGGAGGAGGATGACAAGGAGCTGCAGACGGCCTCCATCTTCGGCACTGCCAAGGTCAGACAAGGTCACCAGGGTCATGCGTTGTGTACAGTAGACACGGGTCATGAGAGCGCAAGATTCAATCACCAGTATTAATTTCTTGTTGTTTTTAAGAATATCATACATAACATTAACACTAATAAGACTAATAAACAGGTTCTAAGGTCATTCATCTATTTTGTTTATTCTATTTTACATCTGTGGTGAGTTCCTTGAAAATACATCACAGCCAATTTAGTATTTGTATAACATTGTTAGTCCGTATCACTATTAAGGGGATTTTTTCATAGCAGTACATTTTTGTATAAAAGTGACTGTGATGTTGATGTTTGCATAACAGTACAGTTTCTGTGTAAGGGTGAATGTCTGACTAAGTTTGTCCCTTGTGTGCTGCTGTCCATCCATCCCCAGGCCAGCCAGGAGGCAGATAATGTGCTGATCCTGCAGGAGAAGAAGCTGGTGACCTGCCCCGGCCGACGCTCCCTGCAGGTGGCCAAGAACCGCTTCGACGGAGACGTGGGCATCTTCCCCCTGGAGTTCAACAAGGGCTCGCTGACCTTCGCCACCCCGCTCAAGGGCAAGCACAAGCTCCGCAAGGTCAAACTGGAGAAGACGGAGGAGGGAGGTGTAGAGGGAGGAGAAGTGGAGATGTCGAAGGAGGTGGGGAAGAAGGAGAAAGGGGAGAAAATAGAGAAACCCGCCAAAGCCCCTAGAACAGCCAAAACTGTGAAGGGGGCGCAGGCGTCAGGCAAGACCAGCCCAAAGGGGGAGGGGAAGGACCTGTAGACACAGCAGGAACTTGAGGAAGGGATGAAAAAAGGAAAGAAAAGAAAGAGAGAACAATGGATGGTGATAAAGAAAGGGTAAAGTGTTGCTGATGGAAGAGATGGAACCCCAAGCAATACCGGCTAGGAACGAATTTCTCAAATCTTTACGGTTTCATTCACTGAGAGACTGACAGAGCATACTTGGAGCTAAGTATGACCGGACCTAAGAAGCTGCTGTGTTTTTTTACATGTCATAGCTAAAATAGGTCTTTCTAGGATGGATTCTTGATGAAGTACAGTATTAATGTTTGACCCTAGAAGGGTTGATGGAGAAGAAGCGCTTATAAGCTATGGAACCCAAAGACTGTAACCATAATCATGTTGCCTTTCGGTGCTGAATATTACCAAGGCCAGCGTGTGTCTTTCTACTAACAGTGTTCACAGGAGCATAATGAAGTTATAATAAAGAGGACCCACCTTAAAGGAGAATTCCGGTGTGATATTGACCTAAAGTGTATTGAAACATGATACCGAGTGTGAACGTATGTCTCATAGCCCATCTCGGCTTGTCCCCTGCACTCCAAAATCTGGCGCTAGTTAGCCGATGCTACCAACAGCTTTTTCAATAGTGGTGCTTCGGCATCGGGCTAGCCATGCAAATAAATCACTGTTTCTCCAATGTATCTCCACACTTCATTGGTAGACTTCCGAGGGCCCTGACATTTAAAACGAGACATTGAGAACTTTGAAAAAGCACTGGTAGTTCACTTACAAGACGATTTATACAGACAGTATCTTCACGAAGTTTAGCGTTTGCAGCCATCTTGAATTTAGTCACGATAAGTTGAGCAACGAATAAGAATTCGTTCGTTGCTCGACTTATTCGTTGCTCGACTTATCGTGACTAAATTCAAGATGGCTGCAAACGCTAAATTTAAATGTCAGGGCCCTCGGAAGTCTACCAACGAAGTGTGGAGATACATTGAGCCTCGTAAATGGGTGTAAAACAGTGATTTATTTGCATGGCTAGCCCGATGCCGAAGCACCACTATTGAAAAAGCTGTTGGTAGCATCGGCTAACTAGCGCCAGATTTTGGAGTGCAGGGGACAAGCCGAGATGGGCTATGAGACACTCAGTATCACGTTTCAATACACTTTAGGTCAATATCACACCGGAATTCTCCTTTAAAGGACTTGCAGACAGAGTTTAACAACCAGTGCCTGGTGAAGGAGTTCTGGAAAGTTCTGCTGCCTCTACTGTCAAAGGTCTCCTGATACACTGTTTGCACTGTCAGCCATATGACTGTACCATATGTAAAGTACCTGAGGGCACAACCATACTGGAGAAGTTAGGGGAGTTAAGGTACTTGCAACCATGTCCGTTACTGTATTTTTTTACGCTGTTAATAAATAGTTATCATTCTCTGAATATGTGGTTATTGTTTACTTTATACTGTATGAATATAATTCATATTGAAAGTTGTCTCAAGTGGCCTTAACTTGCTGCAGCACCTGTTTAGGGTGTGGATGTGCTGTGTGAGAATTATGGCCCAGTACAGACAGAGCGAGATAGAGCAACTTGGCAGATTCCCCCTCTGCTTTCTACACCAATGCATCATTTACAGTCTGGTCCAGTAACATTGGTCCACTATAGACAGAGAGGTGTGGAGCTTGATAAGCTGACCACGCCCCTTAGCATTACAATATTATGACCACTAGAGGGCCCTCTGTGGCCATTGAAAAATAGGACCGTTTCATGCCCATTAAAAATGTTCTAAACATATCAAGCATGCTGTGAAAAGATACAGTATTTAATAAATATTTATTGTTTATGTGTATTGTTTATATGTTTATTGATAAGAAACAAAATCTGGCCAGCCAGCCAGCCAGCCAGCACCTGTGTTTGGGACATATGTGCTGCTCTCTACATTTGTGGAAGAAATGAGGATCATCTCAATAAGATTCCCACTGCTCGCTATATTCTACACTACTACACTACAGTTTGGTTCCGTACCACCATGAACACACACAGGTGTGGCTCTTGATCATGATGATCATGTGGCCATCATAAACCAACAACAAAGCCAGAAGTGTAAACACTGACTCAGTAACTGACTAAAATAATAGAGGTGTGAAACCTAAACTAACAGGTGAGACAGAAACATTTATTTATTTTCCTTCAAAAAAGGGATTAATGTCCAATGCACAAAAACACAGAAAAACAAAAAACAGCTTATCTAACCAAGTTTTAGACACACAACAGACAATGTACAAAATAGATGATACAATAAAGGAAATGTAAAGACAATGTAGATATTATTTCGGACACATACAGTACAAGTTATATGATGTAAATGAGACAGACAATGTAACAAAGCACAATTTTATGGACCCTTTCAACAATAAAAACAAAAACAATGCTTGAATGTTCTATTTGGGCCCCAATCTACTTCCTCTGCATTAAGATAACATATGGAATGTTGTTGTAGAACGATCAAGCATTGTTTTTGTTTACCTTGTTGAAAGGGTCCATAGTGGAACATGTACGCTGACACAAGTATTTCCTCTGGGTTCTGTGCCTCTGGCTATGGCTTCCACAGCTCTTGACCCCAGGTGTGCTCATCACCTGTGCACACAACCTTTTGTTTACGCCGTTTACATCTGCTCAGCTATATCAGGCAACAGTGCCTGCGTCAGACGTGTTTACAATACAACACAGGGCACAGCACAAACAAGGGCTGACATGAGGGCAAGGGATACAGCTCACTTAGTCTGCTTATATTTGAACTCAGGGGATGAACTGACTGAAAAAAACAGACTGGCTCTGGGTTGACTGATTGAGTTTCTGTTTTTGTTGTTGTTGTTGTTGAATAAACGTTTAAAAGAACGAAGAGAAGAGAACCGTTCATATTTTCCTAATCTTTATGCCTGTGTTGACTAACCTCCCTTTTGAAATGTGAACAAGGATAACAGGAAACTGCAGATTCCTTATATCACAGCAGGGTCGACTGGTGTTTAAAGAGCACTCAACAAGAACATATTTAGAAATATTCCCATGTGGCAGTGGATGCTGTACTCCACTAATGATCCTCATCATATCTGTTCTAGACTCACTGTTGCAGCTGTTATCAAGGAAAGTACCCTAATCAAACACCACTCCACCAGAGACGGTTGATTAACTATAGAATCTTTGACTCCAATGTTTGATCTGTCAGGTTATTCCAGTGTACTGTGTAACCAAGACAACAGCCATTGTTTGCTTTAGAGGTTTTGCAGTTTTTTGAAGATCAAGATAGGTAAGTGCTTCCTCGTCCTGTTTTCCATGGTATTTTAGATAACAAAATACACCTAGTTGACATAATATACAGTTGAATCTAATCTAATGTAATCATCTATGGAGGAGCAACCAGACAGAGTGGTGTGAGCTACTGCAGATTCTTCTTACCTTATTTCTTCCACAACATTCCAAAGCGGAATGTTGCTCTGCAATCCATACTTCCTGTGAAATCATCTGATGTCAGCTCTGGAAGTAAATGTTCCTTTACCTTGCAGTTGCCAAAACATTTTTGTAATTTAAGCATGATAGTGAGGAAACTAAAACTTTTTTTCAGTGCATGATTCTAAAAAGAAAAATCATTTACATATTAATTGATACATTCTGCATAAGAACACAAATAATGTTTAAATAAACTGGAAAAATTAATTAGTGCTAATTAGTGTGAGTGGCCAGTACACTAAACAGATGCTTGAGGTGAACTGAGAATGTCTGCATTCAACCGTGTTCAATGCACCTCACACACACAAACAAACACACACACACACACACACACACACACACACTGTGATACTCCTAACAAGCTGCTGAATGCACTAAGCAAGAGGCACTCGAGGGCACTGGAGAGTAGCCCGTATCCTGCTCTTTTCTCACCTTTGATGAGGCAACACAGAAACTTTTTTCTCAATGCACTTCCTATTGTTGCCCGACACTCCTCCCTAAGCTATGTGGCTCGACACTGCCTCAGCACCGAGCTAAATAAAGCTCCAGTAAGAGCTCAAGACACTGAAGGCTTTTTGACACTGAGTGTTAACTGAGGGACCACAATTACAACCGCAAAACACATAGAAATACGGGTATTTTCTAAATATATATCTACAGGTAATCAATATTCATTAATTTGATCATTTGGCTACTTTCTTAAAAGGTAGCCTGAACAATATGTAGAATTATGCTGCTACTGCAAAACAGTGCTGGCACACCTCCCCTCATTTGTACTTGTAAAACTAACTAAAACCAAACAGAGAGGCTAAATAAGAATAATAACTAATAAAAAACGTCAAAGATAACAACTCTGACACACACAGATACACACAGGCACACACACTATATACACACAGACAAACACTCACACACAAACTAGCACACATTCTAAATGTACAGCTTATTATTGATGTGTAAGATGAGCACCAAAAACCTACTGAAAAAACCTATAAGCTATTGTGGTAGTGGTGTGAGGTTATCAAAGAACATAGATCTGATTATCTTTATCTTTATCTGATTATATGTATTTATTGTATAAAAGCCTTTCATTAGGCTAGTAGTTTGGCTTATTTAAACACAGTATGTCTCACCTTGATCATATCATAGTTTTCAATATGCTAAATATTGGGTGGGGGGTGGGGGGTTAACACTGTGTTTGTTAAAAATGAATATTAGCCAATATATTTAAGTTATCGGTCTCTGAAATCCTCAAATATTGAAATCGGTGTCGGTCTTTAAAATCCCATATCGATGGGGCTCTAAAATAAAGAATAAACATAAAACTCTTTGAGAGCATTAAAATCTGTGCGGCTGTTCCTTCTCTTTAACTGTTACAGAATACCCAGATATGATCGGGCACAGGCACACTTGACCTGCCAACTGTTGTCAGCTAGGTCTAGCCTGCACGGCGCCAGCGATGTCTGTGTCTCCTCCGAGTCCTTTACTAGTCCTTATGGTTTGTAAATCACTGCCCAGTGGGCCTTTTCGAGTCCATTCTGTTCAGTGTCCGTGTATGTGTGTGTGTCTGTGTGTGTGTGTGTGTGTGTGTAGTAGTAGTGTATCTTTTCTGTCAAATTCAATGACATTCTATTCATATAAAAATATTCCTCTGTTCCTCTCTCTGGGCGCTCACACACATACACTCACAAACACCCACCAATCCCCAAACACACACACACACACACACACACACACACACACACACACACACACACACACACACACATACACTCTCTGCACTCCCATAACACCAATCTGCTGACTGGGTTAGCGCCACTGCTGCTCCATTAGACCCTCTTTACTATGGCGCTATAATCATGTTTTATCGCACACTCTGGATATGATTATAGTACCACACATTACCCCCCCCTCACACACACACACACACACACACACACACACACACACACACACACACACACACACACACACACACACACACACACACACACACACACACACACACACACACACACACACACACACACAAACAAATCTCCCCCTTCCCCAGGCTGTAGCATGTTTAACTAGCTGCTCTGCAAATCTTGCCCAATGGTGCAGGCGTCTGGTCTCATGCCATGTGAACAGACTCTCCATTCAGGCAGAGCAGACTGCATCAAAAGCATCAGTGACAGTCAGATGTTTGAGATTAGACATACACTACTCACAAAAAGTCAGGAATATTCGGCTTGAAACTATAACTTTAAACACCACTATAAAAAACTATATCCACTATAACTTAATGTGCCCTTTAAACTTTTGAATGCACATGTCCAACTGTTCAACGTTTCAGTAGTTTCTGTACTGAAACATTAAATTTCACTCGAAAGCCAGATATCCCTAACTTTTTATGAGTAGTGTATCTCTGACTTAGCCTGGAGGACCAGACCCAATCCAAAAGATTAAGGTCTGGCTACGAGTAATGAAAATGGCCCAACTCGAGGGGCGGCACCAAGCATGCATTTGAAAATATCTCTGCACGCAATTGGTTAACACTATGACCAATGTTTCCTGACCGATTCCAGACGTCGACGCAATTGGATAACACTACGACCAATGTTTCCGGACATCGACGTTGCAACGCTATCGTCATCTGTTTAGCTCGCCTCTGGCCCACCTATATCAGATACACCGATGTGATTGGTGCAGCTCGGCTTCATGGGCATAGGTAATGAGCATCATTACTCATCGCCAGAGTCACTCGCTGAGCAAATTCACATTTACACACCGGGTATCTCTGACTTCCCTCTCAATTCGTCTCAAATTGTCACATAATCATGTCTGTAGGCCTTATCTGGCATTGTGATATTATCACTATAAGTTCGGTGTGTAAATGTGTAAAAGGTCTATTGATTCCTAGAGTCCTGAGCCTACTCTCTGGGTGAGGGCCTTGTTCTGTAGTGTTTGTACAACGCTCTGTCCTCCACATATAGTGTTACTTTAATACTGTTTATCTTGGTCTAAGAACTGGTTCTGTGTCACCGCAGCCCTCTGTGAAAACACCTGCTGCCGTGAGAACTTGTGTGTGTGTGTTGGAAAGACAAAGCGGGGGACTGAGAAGTGTGTGTGTGTGTGTGTGTGTGTGTGTGTGTGTGTGTGTGTGTGTGTGTGTGTGTGTTTGTTTGTATTGTCAGTGAAGACAGACAGAGACATTATGAGAAAGAGAGGTAGAAAGAAAGAGATAGAGAATGCTTATGTGTATTTGTGTGTGTGTGTGTGAGGGAAAGAGAGAGAATTGTGTGTGAGAGATAGAGAAAGAAAGTGTGTTTGTGTGTGTGTGTTTGTGTGTGTGTGTATGTGTGTGTGTGTGTGTGTGTGTGTGTGTGTGTGCGTGTGAGAAAGAGAGGGCTTTGAGGTGCAGTTATGTGTGACTGAACAGCAGGTTGTTCTGCCGCTTGTTGCCTTATTAGCAACACTGGCTCAGTTCTGCTGTTCCATGTCACAGCTATTACTTCTGAAACTGAACTGAACTTCTGAAAAGGGTAGATTCCAATCTTTGGGTGAAAAGAAAATGTAACGGTTAACTGGTTTTAGCACGTCTCCCCATAAGGTTCTGTTAGCTGTTATTTTTTTGGACAATTGGCAAACGGCTAAGAGTGCAGAGATTTGAACATCTCTGACCACTTAACATGGCTCTCGCAGCACACTGAATTTCTGTTCCGCTGCCAACGCGGGCCATTAGCACCAAACATACGGTGGTGTCGGCCACAGGTGGAAGGCTCCGGCTTCAGAAAGTCAAAGTCCTACCACAGATTTCCTCCAACCGTTCACTAAAGCTGACTATAATTTGCTCAACTCTTCTGCCCGACAGATGAGGTAATTAGTGAAGTCAACAGCCTGTGTGAAGTGGACAGGTAAAGAAAAACGTGGCAGGACTTTCGTACTCTCTGACACACACCGGAGTTTGACACCTCCACCTCCACACCAAACACGCAGCGGTGAGAGGAAGAGCTTGTGTTACAGGTTTGCAGAGTGTGAAAAGGCACATTGTGCACTGGAGACACAAAAAAGCACCGAGTCTCGTGGAGTTTGGATTCCTCCGAAAGCTCAGACACAATAGAGCACAAATGATTTTACAAGTCCAGGAGAGCGGCCTTGTGTGTGAGTGGATGAGTCAGCAAAAAGATAGAAAGAGAGAGAGAGAGAACCAGAGATACAGAGAGAGGGAAAGAGAGAGAAAGAAAGAAAGAATCAGAGAGATAAATAGAAAGAGGGTGGGAGAGAGAGAATGAGCCAGAGAGACAGAAAAAGAGAGAATGAGTTGGAGAAAGAGAGGCAGAGAGACAGACAGACAAAGACAGAGCTTAGATGTTTTGGTTCCCGGTAGACGACTTGTGAGCTGATTGGGGAGGGCTCCGGGAAGCGGGGGGTGAAGTGGTGGATGTAGAATGTGCTTTGAAGAGCAGAAAGAAAAGAAATGGACCGAGTGCCCTGTCAAACCAGACAGAAGTTCAGCCTTGGATGGTTCATCAGAGAGAGGCTTTGCGGTGTGTGTGTGTGTGTGTGTGTGTGTGTGTGTGTGTGTGTGTGTCTCAAATGGCCATTTTAAACTCTCAGGCCGGCCTGGTCTGGTCTGAGGTGTTTGTATCGGTTGTGTGTGTGTGTGTGTGTGTGGGGGGGGGCTGGCAGCACTGCAATTAGCATCGTATGTGTGTAGGGCTGTGGACTGCCTTGTGATTAAATATATGTATGTGTGTGTGTGTGTGTGTGTGTGTGTGTGTGTGTGTGCGTGTGTGGTTCTTGACACTTTTGTCCAAAGTGATAATGACATCAATACACATTGCATGAACATTAACATTAAAATCAACAGTTTACAGGGTTAGCCTAACCCTACCACCCATTTGTTCATGTCTCTCTCTCTCTCTCTCTCTCTCTGTGTAATTTTACTTGCATGAGTGTGTGTTCTTACAGTGGGGTTTTCCAAGATAAGATAATGTGTTTGTTTATGTGGGTTGTTTGGGTGTGTGTGTGTGTGTGTGTGTGTGTGTGTGTGTGTGTCAGTGTGTGTGTGTGTGTGTGTGTGTGTGTGTGTGTGTGTGTGAGAGAGAGAGAGAAAAGGAAGCTATGCTCAGCCATGCATTTTAGCCCTATTCAGACTGGCATGGACTTAGCCCTTCATTAAGTAGATTGGAGAGGGAAACCCTGTCTGGAAGTTTGTCTTATGACTCAATTATAGCACTGCAAATCCAAGAGAGGACCAAAACAACTCCACAATCACTCTTCACTAGTCTTTACCCAAAAAGTACTCTTCTCATATTCGACTGTGGCATTTTTTTCACATATTTGACTGTGGTCTGGACAAAACAGTAGTGTGCCTGCATTTCACTGATAACCAGACAGACATATGTAAAAATGATCGTTCCACATTGAAATGTCTCCTATTTTAGTCATAGTTGTTGCTTGACATCTAAGTAATTCTGCCCTACCCTGAGCAAAACTCCAGCCAAGCTCACATGGGTCCTCATCAGATCATCAGCTCTATTTCTCAGGCATGTTAATGGAGGCATTTACTGGGTCGGGGACTGACGGCAAGATCTCTAATGGCAAATTCCTCAACATTTACCACAGACAAGGAAAGCTGTAATAGATTCAGAGCTGCCTGATAAGACACAGTAACAATCACTTATTGTAAAAGCTAAGATAGAGGATGGCACTTGAATCATTGATGGTTTGGTTATTGATACACTTGGACTGTTTAATATCTATGCAATAACATCCTCTATGGAAGTAACGCAAAACAATGCTGATATTTATTTACTGTATTGTGACTGTGTGTTACAGACCACACTCTACAATGTTTTGTTGAGTTTTTAAATGGTGGCACCAGTCTTTGTGTCACCTTCTACAATTTCAAATGCATTTCTTAGAAGAAATGTGAAGATTGATACAAGGCTTCCTGTGAGCCAACACTTTGCTTCTGAAACAAATGCCTTAGCGGCAGCAAAAGCAGCAACAACAAAAGTTTAGAGTATTTCAGGAATGAGGTGTCCTCTTAACATGCAAATTAATCCTAAAGAGCAACGTGCCAAATTAACCCCCTAACTGCAAAAGAGGACAATTATTGCACATCACAGCACTCTGTTTGCTCTGCACAAGCATTTTATTATTACACAACCAAGAGCATGATTCTTTTTTCTTCTAAAGTTTCTGTTTTCTTTCCTTCCTGTATATATATATATATATGTCTGTAATTAGAATTTCACTACTACTATATATATATATATATATATATATAGTGGCTATGCTGTCAAACCAAATCTGAACTAGAAGGCACTGGACTAGCAGACAGGAAAAAAGAACAACTCCAAAGTAACTTAGACTTCCACTGACAAAAAAACCCTTCCACTTACACTCTACTCTTGAAACAAATGTTTTGAAAATAACACAACTTGTCCAGCTCTATGTCCAGATAGGGACAACACGGTTTGTGTTGTTTCTAATACATTCATTATAAGAGTGTACTAAAGTAATTCAAACGCGTTCTCTGGCTCGCCATCTAATCTCTCAACAGATTGGTGGTTGGATATTTATCTAGAATTCATAAATGAGGCGGAGGCGGGGGTGGGGATGGAGGTTCTCCGGGGAAGGGGCTAGTAAGCTGTCGCGCCATGTGGGCGGGTCGTGTTGTCCGTGGGGATAGGGACTGCGTCATGTGAGTTGGAGAGCGCGAGCGCACCCTCCAGACAGTTCCGCTCGTCCAAATCACGGCGAGGAGTAGTATGTGAGTGCATGTGCATGTGCGCCTGTGCCTGTGTTTATGTGTGTGTAAAACAGGGGAAGCAGTCTTTCAAGCATCTGTAGGCTATAGCAAGCTTCTCAGGAGTTTGTGCGTAATTATTTGAAATCGACTGGTTTTGTTTTGGGAAAGTACAGGGAAACATGTAGCCTAACTTATGGACTATTTCGAAAGACAGCGGCGAGACTGAGCGATCTCAAAGTCGGAAATTCTCTACATCCTGCAGAAGAAGATCCAGTCCTACTACTACGGTAAGTTGATGACGGCTACGAACGACGCGGTTTTGTGAATATCGTTGGTAATTAACGTCGTTCGTTTGAACAGGGGCGACATTGTGAGACAACAACACTTGTCTCGTGATTTGGGCATGTCAGTCGCGTTTCAAACATGTCACGATGTCACTCTAGCTCCTAACGGAATATTAACTCAAAGCCATGTACACCGCACAGGAGAGCGAACCCAAAACAAGAGTCTTCTTTGTGTGAGAGTTTGCCATTAACCCGGGACTTCCTCCAATGCAAAACTTATTCTGTTTGTGAATCACTGGAAAGAACTGCTCATACTAATTTAAAGACATCAGATCAGAGCAATGATATAATCATGCTTTGATTTGATTTTGCATTTTATTGTGCAGCTTGCGGTTTTCCAGACAGTTAACCTCTATCCTAGGAAGACTCAGTATTCAATCAAATGAAATGGGGTCTATCATGTACACCATTATAGTGTTAGTTCTGAAAGTATGAAACACTTCAAAATCCTTGTGTGGGAAGACTTGAATATGGGCCAACTCTCAAATCCTTGTGATAAGCACTGTCCTTTTGATTTGACTGCCAGCTGTTACCTTCATGACTGTGGTTCTCATAACCACAAATCCAGTAGGTTCTGAGTAAACTGTGATGGTGTGGATGTGTATGTGCACGTGTGATTGTGTGTGTGTGTGTGTGGTGCTTGTCTTGTCTGTGCTTTTTGCTCGTGTGTGTGTGTGTGTGTGTGTGTGTGTGTTTGTGTCATTAATCACATGATCTAGGTGCCCCTTGAGCCCTGGAGGAGATATTTCGGGGGTGTACAGTGGGGCACGGACTGGAGGGAAAATAATTCTCTGCGTTTGTTCGTTGCCTCCACCCGCCCTCATTCCCTACTTCCCCTGCGTGAGATCTGGGGCCAGCGATGCCTGCAAGGCGAGCACAGCCAGCTGCACTGGGGAGGGACAGAACCAGCCACTTAGAACAGAGCGAACAGAACAGAACAGGACAGGACAGAACTGTGTTCCGCTTTAATAATGGGGCTTCAACACTGATGCTGATGTTCTGTCTAGTCTGGAGTTGGAGAGACCAAAACCACATTCCCCTGGAGAACAGAAAGGAGTTGTTCCAAGGAATGTATTTGTAAAGAACTGTCTCATACACACAACCACACACACACACACACACAAAAAAAGCTCTCTTCCTCCCCTTACCTCTCTCACTTACTCACTTGCTCACTCACGCATACGCATACACACACACACACACACACACACACACACACACACACATAGTGACACGCAGACACACACCCATCTTGTTGACTCGTCCTTCATTCATCAGAATAAAACTTTCTTGCTGTCGTGGCTCTTCTAGATGCCCATCATTGTGTAGCGTGAGTTTGAAGCGTGAGTACCAGACAGCACCTCCTCAATTAGCCTGAACGCAGCAGAAAGGGCCCCTGGCCCCCGGCCCCCGGGAGATGATCTGCATAAGTTCACAGGCTGCACTCGTCCTGCATGCTTTGAATGTCTCCTCTCCAACACTGTGAAGAAAGCATTCTTCTGCTCCAAGACCTCAAGGAAAAAACACTCCCACCATCAGGCCTGCCAAATCTGCGCTGTGGCTTTTTGATGTAGTGCTCCATTTCAGCAAGCGCATTATCAATCATACTGAAGCTTTATGGCGTTTAGACTCTGTGTGTGTGTGTGTGTGTGTGTTTCTTAGTGTGTAAATATGTGGGTGTGTCACTCTGTCTATGTGTGCTTTAAATTGTACAGTATGTGTGTATTTTGCATGTCTTCATGTTTCTCTTTAGTTAGCTTGTGATGTTTGGTTACTGTGTATGTGTGTGTGTGTGTGTCAGGGTTGTGCACAACTCACATTCTGTTTCATGTTTGCTACCTCAATTGAAATGCAAGTGAAATTCAAGAATTTATTTGGAATTTAAGAGCCAGTTTCAATTAAATTCTGGAATTTTGCACAAGCCTGGTGTGTGTGTGTGTGTGTGTGTGTGTGTGTGTGTGTGTGTGTGTGTGTGTGTGTGTGTGTGTGTGAGAACTACCTCACCAGCGTTGAGAGAGAAAGAACTACCTCACTGGCGTTGGGACCCATCTGTAGACTGTAGATTGCTGACTCGGCAGATTATTGCTCAGCCCTGTTCCACGCATACTTTTCTTTGTGTATATTGTACACTTTGTGCTACTGGAGGAGGCTGGGAGAAGGAGGAGGAGTGTGGGGTGGGGTTGTACGTCCCTTGAGAG
This sequence comes from Alosa alosa, assembly GCF_017589495.1. NCBI lineage: Eukaryota > Metazoa > Chordata > Actinopteri > Clupeiformes > Clupeidae > Alosa > Alosa alosa. The sequence continues at coordinate 12,158,752 of NC_063210.1, read as the reverse complement.
AAACTGTAACCATAAGAGAAGTCCTTCCTGTTTTGGAGAGGTCAGAAGGCCAGCCTCCCTGTCAGGACAGACTTTAGAAAAAGCAGAAAAAAAAGTCAAAGGAGCATTTCTGTGGAGACTAGGTGGGACGCATTTGAAACAGAAGGACACTGAACTCTGCCTGTTTTAATTTCTGTTACCTGCTAATATTTTTGTCAGCTCCTCTGAGGGAAATGTCTCTCTATTTATATCGCATATTTTTTTTTCCTTCCTGGAAGCTTTGGCTGTCTGTGCCTGAGTCATGGAGCCAACCTCTGTGTTTGTTGTTCTTCAGTAATTGGCGGCTAGGCTAAGCTACCCCCACTCTCTTTCTTTCTCTCTCCCTCTCTCTCTTTCTTTCTTTCTTTCTTTCTTTCTTTCTCCCTCTCTCTCTCCCTTTCTTTCTTTCTTTCTTTCTTTCTTTCTATCTTTCTTTCTATCTATCTATCTCTCTCTCTCACACACACACACACCCACAAATAGAGGACTCTGTTCTGTTGTTTGGAACAGCAAGCAGTTAGGTGGGAGACGTTCGTCAAACAAAGGAAATGGAGACTCAGCAGTCAGCACATACTGGAACACTCTCTCCGTCTGTTTATAGGATAAATCAAAGATAAGGTCTAGGTAAAAAAATAAAGACAAAGCACTTCCTTTTTGTCTTGTTTGTGCATAGACCTTTTAATTCAGTTCTGCAGGAAGTTACAGTACATCTCCGTTTATCATGTCTGTCCGGTTCCGTGTCCCAACCGTACAGTTCCCCTCACTCTGTTCAGTCTAGAACCAAACAGAACCTGACAATCACACTGAACCACTTTCCCCTCTTCACATCATATCATCATATCATACCAGTTTGCGGCCTGAGTTGAGATAGAGGGTCGTTGCTTGTGTAGAGTTATGGCCTTCTAGTCTCTTATTTCATGTTCTTATGACAGCATTATGTCAGGCGGTGTCAGAACGGGGGGAATCGTCGTTTATCAGAGAGGTTGGACTGCAGGAATAGCACTGACCAGCGCTGAGGAAGAGAGTGCGCGACTGCTAAATGTTTATTTATTTCAACAGAATGCTAATATTGACATTGTCCCCTTGAATGGTAGGAGACATTTTACTCAGAGTGGTTGTAGTGACAGTCTCACTCCCCACATCCTCCATCTCTCTGATTCTGATTTTGATCTCTTCTGTGTGTTTCTGTCAACATAAGGCTGAGGTGGACATCTTCATGAGCGACACAAGGCTTTTTGCTCAGAGAGTGGAATAGTTTCCTGGCTGGCCTCTACTGTGTTGTCGTTCCTAAAATGACTCTTGAATGCCACCTGGATTTTGTGTGTGGGCGTATAGTTACCAAAGTGAATTACCAAAGCTGGATGGGAAACATATGGGTGCAAACCGCCAAGGAGAGGGTTAGCTGAGCCTGCAGATTACAGAGATATTATAATTCATCCCCAAACAGTGGCTGTATTAATGACCAACCCCACCCACCCCCCTACCGAGGTTTGCCAAATCCTGATTAGTCCATCTGTTCAACATGTCCATGGCGGGAATAATATTCTGATCTGAGTGGTGACGTGCTATGCAGCTGCGTAATGTTTACATTCAGCCAGTTTAAAGTCTAAATCACTTGCAATGTGTAAATGGTGTAAATATAGCGTTGATAAAATGGTGTAAATATAGCGTTGATAAAACTTAAAACAGTACTCTGAAGATCTCATCATCCACCCAGCCCAAAACAGTGTGTTCTTGTAGTTGTGTGTGGGTTGAGCAAAGTCCCTTTGTCCCTGAGAGGTGGTGAATATGCCCATCTGAGATGGAATGTGCTCTATAGCTCAAACAGGAAAGCAAGGCACTAGCAAGGACAAGGTTTTGGGCAGAGTTCCTATGGAAGAGAACATAAACTGATGAAATGAACACCTGCCCTTGACTTGTACGTGGCTTTGGATGAAGGACAGCCCAGTGCGTTAAATAACTAAGCAAGACTTGATCCATAAAGGTGTGTGTTAAACATCGAGGGGCAGTTAGCCTATGTAACACGACCACTTGTTGGCATTTCAGTAATGCTTCTGTCAGTTTCTCTGAAACATTTTGGACCTTTCCTTTAAACAATAACAGTTTCACCGCTCATCTTTAAGCCAATCAAAATGTACAATTCATTTCCTGCTGATTGGTGTGTGGATGAGCACGAGTGTTTGTTAACCTGGAGAGTGTTCAGCCCTCGCGAGGCAGCTGGAGTTGGCAGCCTGCTTTTCCTCGTCTCCACAGCAGCAGGCTTCGCTTCACGCTCTGCCTGCCGTCTGTTCAGTGCGTGCTGGAAAAATCTCCAGGGTCTCCAGAACCTTCTTTGTCTCTGCTGAATGGGTTTTGTGATAAATGGTGAGGGCTCTGTCTGTCTGTGTGTCTCTGTGGTCTATATGTATGTGTGTCTAGTTTCAGTTTGTCTTTCTGCATGTCTCTGTGTCTGGTCTGTCCATATCTCTGTGTGTCTAGTTTGTAATGTCTGTCCTGTCCATCTGTCTTGTGAACTTGTGGAGGTGGTTGACATTTGCCTTTGGCTGATTCTCCACACACACTCTCAATCCTAGTGGAGACGTGTTTCCAGGCATGCAGACGGCCTGTTGTGGTCTGTCTCGCGTTGCCCACTCACTCTGTCTGCCTGGCCTGGGTGAAGGGCACTGATTGTGTGTGGTACTTAATCCACTGGGCACACATGCCATTCAGTGCCCATGAGTCCTTTCCTTTGCCCATTTTTCCATAAATAATCACGGCAGTCAGACCTCCTTGGCTGGAATCAGGAAGTGGTGTGTGTGTGTGTGTGTCTGTATGTGTGTTTGTGTGAGGAGGAGTGTGTTGGGAGTGTGTTTACCTTCACGCTCCGACTGCTGTTTGATTACCTAATTTCCTGCCAACTGTGTGTGTGTTTGTGTGCCAGCACGTGTGAGTTCAAAAGGGTCTCTTGAGTGGGTAGGGGTGTGTCTGTACAGGGAATGTTTGTACTGTGTGTGTGGGTCACGTGGCAGTGTAGAAGACTGGAGGGACTGGTTGGATGGTCTTGGATAGAGAATTCACAATGGCAAAATTAAGCTCTCTCATTACACACTGTTCGAGCACAGCTGCCGAATAACCACGACAGACCACTGACACAAAGGACATTATTATCATTATTATAGAATATTTGTACTTTCACAACACAAGTGGAAAAAGATTAAGTATTTCAATTATGCCATAGATCTCACATTGTTCACCTTGGCTTACCATCTTCCTGGTTTCTGCTGGTTTGACTTAAGATAGTAAACATCTCTCCAGCTCAGCATTTTGCTACGATTCGTAAGGAATCCACCATCCACTTTCCAGGCTGACCAATGATCAAGTAGTGGGGAGCTTGCATAAAGCATCTTTCACCTCAAAACTGTAAAGATATGGCTGCCACTGATGGTATTAGACAATACTAAACATGTGCAAAACTGAGCAGTTGTAATTTTCTAGAGACACTTTCTTAAGAGACACTCCTGTTCTTGTCATGTATACAGTAACCTGGCCCAGGGGGTCTTAGTAGACAGCACACTATTAAGGGTCATTCCACGCCAACTCAGCCACCCATGTACATGACACCTCTCAGATTTTGCTGAAAAGCAGTGAGAATATGCCTTATGTTACCAAACGAGGGAATCTGAAGTTTCAGGTCAATATCTTAAACGGTTTGCCCGTGGCGTCCATTTGAATTTCGGGTGCCACGGCCGTAATTGACAGAATTTCACATTTCATCTTTTGGCATTTCATCTTTAGGCAGAATCAACATTACTTACTGTTTGGGTGAGAGGTGGGTCACCAAAGTCCTAAAAAATGTTGACGGCATGTGTGATTTTTCACTTTTTGGGTGGCCTTAGCACCACAATTAATGATCATATTTAAATATATATTTTTAACAGGATTATTTGTTATATGTGGGAACCTTGCTCTTGCCAAAATGAATTTGAAGGGTATGGTACCACTGGCGGGGGTTTTATGGGGGTCCAAAAACCCTCTCTGGCAGAGGTGACTCTTTTGGAACCCCATATTTGGACCCCCAAATGACCATGTGGGCACTTGATGATCCTAATGGGATTTATACCAGATAAAGATACATATTTGTTCTTTCTTTTAATGAAATAACATTTTTGACTATGAAGCTCCATAATATGAATTTTATTCTTCATAATGCACCATTTTGGACATTGTTTCCAGAAGTCTGGAATGTATATCAGGGAGAATTTAGTGATGATAAAGCATGAAAATAGTGTTAATAACTTAGTATTATGCTCAGTGATGGCAAACAATGAAATACTGAGACTGTCACGGATTAACCCCTTATCCCCCATGAAAGAGACCCACAATCAAACTTTTAAAGAACTAAATAACAAGAATGTTACATAGTGTAAGAGTTTTTCCTTGCCGCTGTCACTCTCCAAATAAAATTTAATTGAAAATTTAATTGAATAGTGTCTTTAACTATTATCCAAGAAATTGTGGAAGCAGTGGCATAATTTTGTCATGGTCCTTTTGGTCAAGTTTGAATTGGCGAGCACTGCGTCCATAGATGTCTGGCACACTGACACAACAAATGATATGTTGGAATGGCACCCAACAGGGGATCTGTCTTTGGTCCGATGGCCATGTGAGGATGTTATTGACGCACAGTGTAGTTGTGTAGTACAGGCTACAATGAAATACCACACCAGTTTCCACATTATGGGCTTCCAAAAATGGCAAAAGATGAAATGTGAAATTCTAATGTGTCAATTACGGCCATGGCACCCGAAATTCAAATGGCAAACTGTTTGAGATATTGACCTGAAACTTCAGATTCCCTCGTTTGGTAACATAAGGCATATTTTCACCACTTTTCAGCTAAATCTGAGAGGTACCATGTACATGATACCCCGATTTTGGCTGTTTTCACTTGGAATGACCCTTAAGTCACTTTATGGATATATCAGATAGGCTATATAAAAACTAATGAAAAGAAATGGTACGGCAGCCATCTCTGGTCATACAGAGAGGGGGACAAAGGAGAGAGAGAGACAGACAGACAGAGAAAGAATTGGAGAGAGAAATAGCTGATGGCAAATACACTTAAAGTATTTATATGAGAATATCAGCAGGATGAAAAATATGCTGTAGTCCTTTACACAGACAGATATAAGAAAATAAAGGAAGGACAGAAAGTGTGTGAGAGACAGAGAGAGTCTAGACAAGTGGAGAATAGAAAAAGATGGCAAATGAAGGCTCTGTTGTAGCACATCCTGTGTCCTATTTCTCACACAAATAAACACACTGTCAAACCCCTCACTTGTTTTACCACCGCACCAGTTGTTTTTTTCTCTCTGTCTCACACCCTGTGAGCCAACCAATTTAGAGCCATTATCCCCATGGCTTAGTACTGGGAGGGAGACTTCTCCTTTGCTTGGGGAAGTGGTCTATACGAGCTTATCTCTGATCCAGTGTCTCAGACCCATAGCAATCATGTACACCGCTCTTTAAAACGCACCAAGTTAAGGTCACATAGAGGTGGCTTATCTCTGATCCAGTGTCTCAGACCCATAGCAATCATGTACACCGCTGTTCAAAACGCACCAAGTTAAGGTCACATAGAGGTGGTGAGGGGTGGGGGCCACGAATAGGGAGATGGGATTTTTGGGTAATATGCAGTTTTGTAAATGATTACCCATAATTCCTTGGTTTTAGACGGCTCTTCCTGTGTCTGTGTTTTGACAGTGGTCTGTGTGTACACACACACACACACGGACGGACGACCGCACTCACACACGCACCCACACACACTCCCACACATACACACTTTTAGGACTCTTTTGAAATTGAACTGAAGCGGATCAGTTGGAAATCCATCCATCCATCCATACCTCAGTGACTTTGTCTTTAACTCTCTCTAACTGCTGTAGCTCTATTACTGTTTGAAGAGGACACAAGAGCACTTCCTGACCCAGAGTGATGTAACTGTCACACTATACTGTAAGCCCTCATCTTATAATAAGTGCTCTGCTTGGCCTCTTCTCTCCCCATCCTCTCCTCTTTAATACCCCCCCATCACCATCTCTGTCACTCACATCCCAGCATGCTTTGCAGCTCCCCTTTTATCTCTGCAGCACATCCTGCCCTTTTCTTGCCCTTAACCCTGGGGTGCCCTCACCCCCTCTGCATCCAATGCCTCCCCCACCCACTGGCATGGCAGTGCCTGGTGCCTGATGCTGTCCCTAAAGTGGTAGTTCAAAGGAGCAGGAGGTTGCGTTTGGACTGAAGAAGGCCCAGTTTGCAGTTTGGCTGCTCACGGCAGGGAGGCGCTCAGCTGTGCTCAGCCCTGCTCCAGGCAGGTCTGCTGGGGCTTGTCCTTGGACTGGCCTGTGCCACCTGCCTAAAATTAGGATGCATAAGGAAGTCTCTCTCTCTCTCTCTCTCTCTCTCTCTCCTCTCCTCTCCTCTCCTCTCCTCTACTCTATGTGGTCGCTGTCAAAGCCAGTGATAAATGAATGTGTGTACATAAGCAAATAAAGACCCTTGGGAAGTGACACACACACACTTACTCTCTCTCTCTCTCACACACACACACAGTACACAGACAAAGGCACAAAACCACAGAAACATTCTGTAAGTTTGTATAGTATAGCAGTATTGTAAATCTATTACCGTCTCTTTTATGTTCTTACCAGTACACACACACACACACAAGTTTGTATAGTATAGTACTACAATAGTATTGTAAATCTATTACCGTCTCTTTTATGTTCTTGCCAGTACACACACACACACACACACACACACACACACACACACACACACACACACACACACACACACACACACACACACACACACACACACACACACACACACACACACACACACACACACACATCTCCACCTGTGGCAAGTCAGATAGCATGCATGTGATCCTGTCTGTGTTGTGTAGTGTCCTGCAGAGCGTAGTGGTGGCACAGAGCGACTCCCTCAGGGGTCCTGGTGTCTCTGAAGTGCTTTTGTCTGTCTGAGAGAATCCCTTCATTCAGCGGTGCCCTGTCGGACTCTCATGGTTAATGTATGTGTGCCCATGCCGCACAATAACAACAGTCAGAGCTGCTGAACACAAACCACAGGGGCGTGGCGAAGTGGGAGGAGAGAGAGAGAGAGAGAGAGAGAGAGAGAGAGAGAGAGAGAGAGAGAGAGAGAGAGAGAGAGAGAGAGAGAGAGAGAGAGAGAGAGAGAGAGAGAGAGAGATATATTAGAGAGATAGATAGATATATATATATAGAGAGAGCATATATATATATATATATATATATATATATATTCCATTATAATCATTCATAACAACCAAACGGAAACGAGAAAGAGTGAAAGCAGAGAGTGAGATAGAGAGATAGTGTGCTTGGGACAGAGGGGAAGAGTGAGAGTCTGAGACAGTGGGATGGTGAGAATATGAGACAGGAGGGAGAAGAGAGGGGGGGGGCTGAAAATGAACAGAAAGTTGTCGAGACAGGAAGATTAGCTTTTATATATTCAGAAAGTTTAAAAAATATAAAACAGGACAGAGATGGAGAGTTGAGGAGTTGAGGCCAGAAAAAACAGGAATGAAAGATGAAAAGAAAGAAAAATAGGATGGAAACAGAAATAGAATGAGAGAGTGGTAGAAACAGGAAGAAAATGAGAGAATAGAAAGAGAGAGTGAGGACATTGAAAGAGAGCTTCATTTTTGACCCTTTACTCCCGACGCCAGGCTATAAATAGCAGGCACATGCAAGCAGCCTTATCTCCTCTAATGCTCTTCTCACTCCTGTGACACCACTGAAACACGATTACTCCTATAGCACCACAGCACAGAGTCCTACACACACTATCTACATGATCACCCCTTTAACACCACAGCACAGAGTCCTACACACACTATCTACATGATCACCCCTTTAACACCACAGCACAGAGTCCTACACACACTATCTACATGATCACCCCTTTAACACCACAGCACAGAGTCCTACACACACTATCTACATGATCACCCCTTTAACACCACAGCACAGAGTCCTACACACACATGAACATCAACATGATCGAGCCCAAGCAGATTTACTGTGATGGCTGCACTTACATTATTATGGTCTGTGTGTCATTTGTGCTATACTGCTAAACAGTGTTCGTGCCTCAAGATTCTGCTGGTTTTGGGCCAGGTGAGGGCTCCTGGTGCGTTCATGAGCACCAGGGAAGTGGGAGAATTCTATCGTTTAGGGGGGGTACGTCACACCTGAACTGGGAACTGGGCTTTAAAGCGGGAGCTTCGTGAAAGCCCCCAGGAGAAAGTTTTGACGTCACTCAACATAGTGAAAGACAAAAAATGGACTTGTTCCATGCCCAAATAAGTCACTTCCTTGTTTGTTTATGTTATACTCATAAGCGCAGGGATTGTGATATTGAACAGTACTTCCCAGAGTACCTTTGAGTAACTACGTGATGTTAGCCTTCTGGCTAACTAGCCTATGAACATTAGCAACGTGGCCCGTTTGCTGTTGTCAAGTGAACGCTTTCAGTTCGGAAGTATGGAGTTCCAAAGTGGGGACCTTCCCACTTCCCAGCCACATGAACGCACTATCCTATCTGTGTTCTGCGATGATGGGGATGAGCTGAGTGGCTGTCCTATGAACCTCAGTTGAGATAACACAAGGCTGTAAGTAAACATGACAGGCAGTGAATCCATTTATGTTGTCTGATGTCTCCCATGCTGCATGTGGACTTTCAGCTCTCGCTAACTCATATCTGCAGCATTTATGGCTATTGAATGATGATCCAGACAGAAAGTTCGATAGGCAGATCAGATAGCTTGTTCACCTGCTTTTCTACGCAGAAGGGGCATTCTGCATTCTAGAAGTGTTGGGCTCTTATTAAAAACATGTAGTATAGGGCCCCTTCAGTAATAACAATGGTGGTTGTTATGTTCTAGAGCCCCTTGTCAGTGCAGGGCCCTTGGAATTGTTCCACCCCTCCCCCTTACAGCCCCCCTGCCCAGGAAAAACATTCAATACTGATCAAATGGAGGTACTCTGATACACTTTGGATAAAAGCAAAAGCATCTACATGACTGAATATACAGCAAATACCTAATTCATATTTGCAGATAGACGAGAGGGATTGTATTAGTCAGAGATTTTTTTGTCAGTAAATGTAAAGAATGTTTGACTGACTGCAGGCGTTGGATGACAGTGTCATTTCCTTGGGGTTAAAGGTATATCCCAGACTGTTTGTTTACTTTGACAGGTATAAGACTGGGCTAGTGGGTGGTGGTGTATTATGGGATGGGTGGGGTAGGGGGTTATCTGCAGGTCTGTCTTCTGGGATGGGTGTGTGGCAGTTAGGATGAGCTAGGGAGAGGCACCCCAACAGCCATCTCTTCTTCAAGGGGATGGTGTGTGTGCGTGTGTGCAGGCATGCATGCGTGTGTGTGTGTGTGTGTGTGTGTGTGTGTGTGTGTGTGTGTGTGTGTGTGTGTGTGTGTGTGTGTTTGCCTGTCCTATGTAGGTGTCTTTGTGGTTTGTGTGTGTGTGTGTACTTCTGTGTTTGTGTGGGGGCGAGATCATGCATTGCGTGTTTGCACATGAGTACGAGCAAGAGAGAGAGAGAGAGAGCGGGAGAGAGAGTGAGAGAGAAGAGACATTGTGACCCACTTCTAAAAGCAGAAAAGGCACCAGCGAGCGAGTGAGCCATCAGCAGTACAATAAAGTACAGCGTGTCTTTCTGCTGCAAAATGTGAACCTAATTCAATTAGGATGAGAACAAAAGAAATGCATGTCGCGCGGGGGCAGACTACCAGAGGAGAGGAGAGGAGAGGAGAGGAGAGGAGAGGAGAGGAGAGGAGAGGGGTGGGGATGTGGGGATCGGACTCCCATGTGGGGCACTGAAGACAATAGACGGGGTTAAGCAGGAGGAATAGTAGATGTGGGAGTATATGGGCCATAGATCACCACTCCACTCCACACAAACACGGGCCCCGTCACGTGGGGGTGGATGTGGGATCACGTGCAGCCGCCGAGAGGGTGACCCGGTTCTGAGTAGCGTAAAGTTGTAGACGCAGAGTTGCTCAGTGAAATAATGATTAAAAAAAGGGTTACATATTGTGCATATTAAAATTTACTCTTTGTGTGATCTTGAGTTAGTGTTTTACATTGATGTATAGGAGAGTGCAATATACATTAATTTGAATGTTTTGTAAACAGTAAACAACATATTGTTTACATGAAATTCCTTGAATAAATAGGACGAAATCCCAGAAAGCACCTAAGTCAGAGACACAAGAGGAAAAAAGTTGCATATCGTCACCTTCCTAAAATAATGGCATAAGTAATTTTTTTCAGGTTTTTCAGAAAACACAAAAAAGTGAATGATGATTTAGACAGAAATGATGATATGGACATTGCCCAACTTTGCTTTTTCAGTATTGTAGGTCAAGAATAATTTCTCTTGACTCGACCGTGAAAGCGATGTGACGGAAGGATGGATCCGACATCACTGTCCATGCATAGGGAGGCTGCATCATGACTTTGTGTCCAGCAGAGGGCAGTATTATTCCCTGCTGTTGGTTCTGGAATGGAATGTCACAGACCACCAGACTCCTCAGACATTCCAGTGCCAGAGCCAGCATCAATCCTGAGGTCTATCTCTGTGATCCACAGTACCAAAGCAGCCACTTACATTCTTGTGCAGGAAACTACTCAACTCCTTTGACTGTAGTCTCACTACCTCACTTCTCTGGTACTGTAATATGAAGTATCAGGTTTTCCGTCTGTGGAAGAAGCACTGGGAATGCAGAGAGACCCCGATCTCTCTAGGGAGGTATTGCGATACTCAGACATTTCCATGCAGTTCCATGTTCTTTTGTTGAGGTCTAATCTATTACTTCTATTACGGATGTTGGTTTTGTTGTGGTATCCTCTTACAGAAATTTCATGTTTCTGGTGAACAGTTGTCACAAATTTGCGGCAAGGTTATATTTTCAAATGCAAATTAGGTTTCTGGCAAACCGTTGCAGTTAACTTTTGGCAAGGTTACAGCAAATTTGCAGCAAGGTCATATGCAAATTAGGTTTTCACCAAAAGTTCACTTGAAGTTTGGCTAAGTGTGGTGGCATATCACTGGCGAACACATTTGCCACTAGTAGCAAACTTCTCATTGTTGCCAGAACTTTGCTGGAAGTTTGCCTTTAGCGGCCAACATTGGCAGACTTCTGGCAATATTTTCTAGTGAACTCATTTGTTTCCCACAAATCACCCACAAGTTTGCTGCAAATCTGCCTCAAACATTTAATTTTGGGAAGGGTCGTTTCCGTATTGGTATCGAGATACTTACTGTAGGCATGGTATTATATCAAAGTCAAAATGTTGTTATTGTGGCGCCACTACTTTAAACTATTTGGCCCCAGGGAGCTCAGCAACTCTTAGTCCAGGCAAAGTAAGGTCTGACCCAAAACTAATTGCAACAGAATTTATTTTCACATTTTTATATTTCAATTGATGATCTAAACACCATAGTAAAAGTCCATTAAAATCCAGTTGGTGGAAATATGTTAAAATGAGGGTTGTTTTTATGCATTATCCTTCAGCAAATACTGACAAAACTAATTAGAATGTTGTAAAATAAGCATTCTAAAGAATATCTGACCTCATCTAACTTAATCTGTAATTTTAGAATATTGCATTGTTAGGAATGTTGAGGAACATTCTTTTATTTTCAATGAGTTAGTACATTTCTCAGGCTTATTTCAGAATGGTTTGTTGCTAATTGGTGTCTACTTTTACATTTTGGCCCTTTGAATCAATGGAAATGGTTGTTGAGTCTTTAAATAGAGCCAGTGTGTTTTTGCATGTAAGTATTCCACAATGTTAAAGTTGTACAAACACATAGTTAAGCATTATTCAGCCTAGGAAAGTGTTTTTGGTGGTCTGATTTAGAGGTCACTGAATCATATACAGTATATTACATGAAAGTATCAGTCCACCATTTCCAAGACTTATAGACTTATAGTAATTGACCTCTTGCCCTCTGAAGGCTTCTGATTTACTGTTGGGCTGCATTTTCGACTGTTATTTTACAGAACTTCCGGATGGATATAGACAGAAAAGGTGTCATTGAACGTTACTATTTAATTAGTATGTGCTTGGTTTCTGTGTGTGTGTGTGTGTGTGTGTGTGTGTGTGTGTGTGTGTGTGTGTGTGTGTGTGCATGTGCATACATTATACATGTGGACCCATGTCTTTATCCATCCGTCTCTGTTTTCCTCTCTCCACAGCCCGAGAGGACCTGTCCCCATTCCCTAGCCCAGGTAGTGGGCTCCTGGCATGCACCGCCTACCCGCTCCCCCTGCTTCGCTCAGGCCTCCAGGAGACAACCACTGCCAGTGAGAGGTCAGTCGGCTCTCAGTAAAGTCCCCTGTCCCAAGCACAGATTAGAACTGACTGGAAGGATCAATGTATTAGGTGAAACCTAATGGTCGGTCTGCCTTGGCTTTGTCAGACCAGAATAGTGGCAAAACATTTAAGTTACTTATAAAACTTATGAAGTGATTAAGGATATCTGTAGTTTCTTCTTTTCTTGTGACACTGAGAGGTCCGCTAGCGCTCATCTCCCCTCTGCCCTATATGACTTAAGTTGGAGATGAGGGAGGATGGATGTGTATTGAAGCACCATACTCAGCTTGGGAACATATAGAGCTAGCGAGGCTTTCCTGCTCTCTCGTTTTTGTTGCCTGCCTGTGCTGGCGACGGTGCGCTCAGATTACCGGAAGGTTCCGTGATGGGGGCCTGGTTGCCATGGCGCTCCCAGCTGCTACGAGTTCTGTGTTTACGTTCTGAAATTGGACACGGCTCGGCTCAGTGCGGCTCCGCTGGCTGCTAAGCAGATAGGAGGTCAACGTTACTTCCCTTCCCCTGAAAGCAAAACCAGCGAAGCGGGGTGATCGTTGCTTTGTGCTGTGGTGATTTGTGATGCGCTTGACTGGTTTCTCTCCATGAAGGGGGTATTATGGCAACTCCCTAAAGCATTTATCACCAGTGCCCATGTGTCGTAAAGAAGTTTAAGGCGCTACTCTCCTGTCCTAAATTTCTTTCAGGATAAATAAAGTACCAGTATCTATCTATTCACTCTCAGTTTATAATAAAGATATTATCATCAACTGAAAAAAGCAGCTGTCTTGCAGTCTCGGTTGTCATCTACAAAGTCTGAAGAGTTAGTCTGTGCTTTGATGTTGTCTCTGAGAACAGGATCCCGAGTCTGCTCACATCTGCTTGTCTCCTCTGCTCTCACGTGAGCACTGGTTGAGGATCGTTGAGGTAGTTGTGAGGTGCTTGGAGTGTGTTTGTGTGTGAAGTAGAGTGCGTCTGTGCAGAAAAGAGTTATGTGTGTGTGTAGGATATTTAGAGTGTGTGTGCGTGCGCGCATGCGTGTGTGTGTGTGGTGTCTTGTATCTCCTCTCTAGGTCTGCTGAACACTGATGGATGACTGGGCTCTGCCTTAGCTCTGGGCATGTGTGTGTGTGTGTGAGAGAGGGAGAGAGAAATGGAGCGGGATCAGGAGAGTGGACCCCACCAGCGGCCCAGGGCCCAGCCTCTCCCCGTGATTGATGAGTGCTGCTGGGCAGTGTCCAGTGCTGGAGAACATGTGGGGCATGAAGCATGATGAGCAGTGTGTGCGTGTGCATATGTGTGTGAATCACTCTACCACTGTTCTGCTGTGTGTTGTGTGTGTAGCTCACTCTACCACAGGCAGGTCGTGATCTGCCCTTGGTCAGCCCTTGGCCTTAATCTGGTCTTGATCTGAGTGATCTGTCTCCCGTTTGCTCTCACTGATAATATGCCCATGACTGATCTGGCTCTGATCTGGCTATGATCTGGCTTTGATCTGGCTCTGATCTGCTGCAAATCCATCACTGTGTTGCCTAATCAGTCAAATGCTATCAGGTATGCCTCAGTAGAAATCAATGCCTTTGAAATGTTGGTGCCCTCATCGTAGTGCTTTTGGTCTGCCGTCAGTGGCAGTCCATTCTCAGCTGTCATTGAGCTCTTTCCCTGATGTGCCAAAATCACATTAACTTCTATTAGCGTCTTTGTATCAATGCAATATGAGCTAAAATGTTACTCAAGTTCTACTGGGCGTCTGGTATCCTTTAAGTAGCTTTGCCCAAGCCAGCCTTATTGCTCTGCCTGTACTTCTGAAGAAAGTTGTCTGAAACTCAATTATGTGAGTTTGCTTTGGAGGTCTTTATGCTACAAGGCCAAGAAAGGAGTAGCTGGCCTAGTGATGGCCTGCGCAAGGGGTCGAAGGGCTTTTGTCGGACATAAATGATTGGTTAGTTATGCGTCACAGCATTGTGACCTCATCGGATGTGTCAGGGATTTTAAACTTTTGAACATTCTGTTGTCATTCTTGCGTTTTACGTCAGGATTGAATGTCTGCATCAAAGGAACACTCCGAAAAAAGGGACTTCAGGCTATGCAGCCTCCCAGCTGTCTCTGTCAAGTCTTACCTGAGTTGAGGAAGAGAGGGCCAGTAGTAAGGACAGTAGACAACTTTTCTAAAACACCGTCAAGTACTGTCCTGTTCTGTCGCATAAGGAGGCTGACAGGATGTGACCATGTCTGATGTCCCTGTATCTGCCCTCTGCCCTAAAGTATTCATGATGGGCTTCTCACTCTTCCACACTCTCTCTCTCATGCTCGCTCTTGTTTGTGAGGTTCCAGTGTATGTGAGAAGTTGAGTGCACCCCTGTGTGTGTGTGTGGCTATTTGTTGATGAAATGTTAGTGGTCGGGCTGTTCTGTGTGTGTTTGTTGGATACATTTGTGTGTCTTTGTATGTGTTTTCATGTGTACTTATTGAATGTATTTGGAATGTGTCTTAAAGGATCAAATGCCTGTATTTAGTGGGTGTGTGTGTGTGTGTGTGTGCGTGCGCCGCCCCCCGATCACTCTACCCACCCACCCCACCCCACACAGCATCACCTGAAGGACAGAATTAACCCCGGCCAGTGTGACCCAGTTGTGTGTGTGTGTGTGTGTGCGTGTGTGTGTTTGAGGCTGAGGTTGTGAAAGTGTGCTGCAGCCTACTTTAGGCTAGCCTACTTTCCAGCAGTGCCCAGTGCCGCTTGATGCCTTCTGCTGCCGTGGCGATGGCTGCCCTGGCCCCTCTCTCTCTTTCTCTCTCTCTCTCTCTCTCTCTCTCTCTCTCTCTCTCTCTCTCTCTCTTTTCACTCTCTCTTTCTCTCTCACTTCACGTACTGGTGGCTATGAAAACTTGTTTTTCTCTCGGCCAGATGGACACTGATGATTGGAGAGTGTTCTGGATGTGCTGCTGGAAGGAAGGGAGGACTTTGTTGTGTGTGTGCAGGCGTGTGTGTGTGTGTGTGTTTGTCTCATTGTGTGCAAAAAGGAAGCATATACTGTGTGTTTGGATGTGTGTGGGTTATTAACAGGAAGTGTCTGTGTGTGTGTGTGTGTTATGTGTGAATGTTCGGAAAAAGGAAGTATGGGTAGGCCTACACACACATACACATACACACACACACTGTAGTTGCAAACAGTGTTTGTTTGTTAATATGATTATATGGATGTGACCCAGGTTGCTCTCTCAGTTAATGTGTCGTCTGGCTGCACACAGCCAGAGCCATTAACTAATGACTACCACAGACATTCTAGACTACCAGGCATGGCTATTAGTTTTGTGAAGTTATATGGCAGTTACTTGATGACTCTATGGTGGCTTTGGCTAGATCAGTTGACTAGAGGTGTGTGTGTGTGTGTGTGTGTGTGTGTGTGCGTGTGTAACAATGACTAACGGCCTGTGGTACATTCCTTTGGTGTTGTGTAACCTGGCTGCTGAAGGTGTATCCTATTTCAGCCGGTGTGTGTGTGTGTCAGCTCAGTCCACCATGATGTGGAGGCCCAGACTGTGTGTCATATGAACACCAAGAAGTTGATGTGTGTGTGTGTGTGTGTGTGTGTGTTTGAGGACTGACTAGGAAAGAGTTAGGGGGCTTGGCTGGTGAGTGCAGTGAGAAGAAGAGAAGAGAGGAATGGGGTGGGGGGTTAGGGAAACAAGGAGGGTGGAACAGAGAGAGGGAAGGTTGGAGAGGGAGGTAAGCAGAGAGAGAGGGAGATAGAGAGAGAGAGGAGAGGAGGAGAGGGAGGTAAGCAGAGAGAGAGGGAGATAGAGAGAGAGAGGAGAAGGAGGTAAGCAGAGAGAGGGAGATAGAGAGAGAGGAGAGGAGGAGAGGGCGGTAACAAGAGAGGGATGGGAGGAGTTTGTCTTTCATTCACGCTGTGTGTGTGTGAGTCCAGTGGTAAGCTGTGGAAGGGAAGTGGATACACACACACAGAGAGAGATAGAGAGAGAGAGAGAGACGTGCCAGCGAGCGAGGGAGCAAACACTCTGTTTTTGGTTGGAGGAGTGCAGGATACAGGATAAGGGGATCCCAGACAGACAAAGGGATCACAAAGAAGAGGAGAAGAGAAAGGAGAAGAGGAAAGGGGTGTTGTGCGATCAGGCAGAGGGGATCACGGCCTGCACACACACACACGCACACACACGCACACACACAAACGGACAAGAGAGGCCAACGCAGCGGAGCAACTATGCCGGGGTCACGCAGGGGTATGTGAGCTTCGCCATGTGGGGGACTGTCTTGTTTCTGTGTGTGTGTGTGGGGGGGATGTAAAAGTTTATAGAGAAACTAGAAACTGTAAAGTTTGCTAGAGTTGTAAGAGTCTTACATGTTCTGCACTGCAATTTGTTGCCAGACCACTTAGATAAGTTTGCTTTTCAGAAGTACATGATTCCAAGTTTGAAAGGTTTGAAAAGTCCACCCACCCTTTTTATTTTTTCTTGCATGCCTTTCCCCCCTTTCTTTGAATGCTCAACAGTGGTTTAGATATGAAGAAGTGTGTGTGTTTGTGTGTGTTGTGCGTGTCTTGTGCGTCTGTGTGTGTGTATGTGTTGTGTGTGTGTGTGTGTGTGTGTTGTGTGCCTGTGTGTGTGTGCGTGCATGCGTGCCCGCGTGTGTGTGATGGAGAGGGACCAAGAGGCCTTGAGGAAAAGCTCAATGATCCAATCTGTTCTAATGACAATTAAAAAAGTGCCAGTTTCACTCTCAGAGGACCAGAACTGCTTGACCAGCTCCACTATATTTAGATACTCTTAAAGTAGAGTGTGTGTGTGTGTGTGTGTGTGTGTGTGTGTGTGTGTGTGTGTGTGTGTGTGTGTGTGTGTGTGTGTGTGTGTGTGTGTGTGTGTGTGTGTGTGTGTGTGTGTGTGTGTGTGTGAGAGAGAGCAGGCGCGGGGTTATTAAAAACTGCATTTCATGCTTTGGCAATATGGCAGGCATGCAAATCAAGCTTTTGAATGGAGTGAGGTGAAGAAAGAGTGACATGTAGAAAGTGTGCTGGGAAAGTAAAAGAATAAGAGTCAGAAAAAGGGAATGATGGATGGGTTGCATAGAACATAGGAGAGAGAGATAGAAAGATAGAGAGAGAGAAAGAGAGAGAGAGAGAGAGTAACAGAAAGAGAATGAGACCTAGACAGAGAGAATGACAGAACAAAAAGGAGAATGCGGGAGAGAAATGTGGGGGTTAAGTGTCAGAGAGAGTGAGTGGGGGAGTGTGTGTGTGTAAGAGGGGGATTTCCAGCCACGCTTTCTCCCTGGCTGCCTCTGGTTGTCTCTCCCCCTTCTCCCCAGTTCTCCTCTGGATGAGGGAGGGAGGTGTTGCTGTGGTCGGGCCCAGGCTCGGGGCCACCTGACTGGGACACAGAGCCAGTCTGTGCTGGGTGTGCTCCAGGCTGTCTTGGTGCTGCTGCCGGAGGGTGTATTTTTAGCCCCAGCGCTGCCTCCCTGTGCTGTGATGGTCACTGTTAGCCGTTAGCGGCCCTGAAGCCACCGCCTGCACAAAGAGGGGATTTAGTGTAGCATCGATGCAAATGTTCTCCTCTCAAAGCAGGACTGTGTGACGACTACTGTTACTTTACACATGCGGGATTTACTGTGTGTGAACGTGTTTGCTTCTCTGACTCTCACTGTGTGTGTTTGTGTGTGTGTGTGTGTGAGAGGGAGTGTGAATGTGTGTGTGTGTATGACTTTGCATCAAGAGAAATTACTCTCCTTTCAAAGTGGGGATGTGTGGCGACTTCTGTTAGCTTACATGTGAGAGATTTACTAAAAGGCATTACTTAATGACAAACATAGACACAGACTACTAGATATGGTCTGCTGTTGTATTTCAGCTGGCGTAGTGTGTGTGTTTGTTTATGTGTGTGTGTGTGTGTGTGTGTGTGTGTGTGTGTGTGGGGATTTTGCATTGCTGTTAAAGTTCCTCTCTTCTCAAAGGGGGGCTGTGTGACGACGACATGCCTGCTGCACAGCAGTGACTGACTACTGTTAGTTTACATGAGAGGGGCTTACTGTGTGAACATGTTTGTGTCTGTCTGTGTACACAGCACTTGAGAGTGTTTGTTTTGTTCCTCCCATGTAGATACAAAAATTCTGTTCAGCTTCAGGTAATTAGCCGTTTCTCCTCCCTGTACCTGGTTTTGTGTGTGTGTGTGTGTGTGTGTGTGTGTGTGTGTGTGTGTGTGTGTGTGTGTGTGTGTGTGTGTGTGTGTGTGTACAATGTTGTGTCAGTGAGCTGAAATGGCCAACTGTGTAGAGAAAGTGCTAATATACTGTTACTGTATTTAGTTAGAGACTCATAAATAGCCATGTGGTTTCCCTGTGGTTGCTAGTCTCTGTGTGCACTAGGCACATGATAAAGACAGCATTGTTGTTTGAGGCAGTGTTATGGTATGAGCTACCACTTGACATTGTGTGACACGCTTGTGAAAGGTTAGCGCTCCTGCTAGCTGCTGCTGTCCTGTGAAATACCTCACTGATGCAACAGTGCAGCCTCCGAATGGCTGGGTACGGACCTGTTCTCTTTAGTTTTAGAGTTAAACATTGTGCTTGTGTGAGTGTGTGTGTGTGTGTGTGTGTGAGAGATCCTAGGTTTGACATTTCATTGTGAGTGTCTGTGTGCATGTGTATGTGCTCAGGATCCCTTGAGTGGTGCCTGCGTGTGTGTATGTGTATGTGTGTGAGTGAGTGTATATTCAGGATCACTTTGGCTGTAAGCTTTAGAGTATTCCCTGCTGTGTTCTGTTGGTGTGTGGCTGGGAACTCTCTGGATAATGGATCTGACAAACTGGATCTGACCTTGACCCAGGAGATGGTTCTGTTGGGTCCAGAAGGCCTTGACTCAGGAGATTGTTTTGCTGGACCCAGACGTCCTTTACCCAGGAGATGGTTCTGCTGGTCCCAGACGGCCTTGACCCATGAAATGGTTCTCAGGCTTATTAGTGGCTAAGCAGACATCCTGAGTGAGTCTCTCTTCAGCAGTATAAACAGGAAGAACACGAAAGAGAGAGAGAGAGAGAGAGATTCACCATATTAGTTTTAAATTACTATTTTTTTTTTATACTTTTAAGATTACCTTGTTTATTTATTTGTCTCTGTATATGTCTTAAATGTTATTTGTCTCGATTCTGTATGTGTCTTAAATGTTTTGATGTGTATGTCTTGTAGGATGTTGTATGGCATATTTGTTGGTACTGCTGGCTGTTAAAAGCAATTGCCCCTCGGGGACATTAAAGTTACCTTACCTTACCATTCTTTTATGGACTACTCTCTGACATTTATGATTGCACCAAAAATGCATTCAAATTCAAAATGCCAATAGGGAGAGCGAGGGGGTGGTATTCAGGCTTGGAATGGGATCAGAGCACAGAGTGAATTATGAGCAGAGGTGAGGTAATGTCATTGTGGTGTGTGTGTGTGCACGTGAGAGAGAGAGTGTGTGATGGGGGAGCTAGAGTGAGGTTGTCAAGGTGTGTGTGTGTGTGTGTGTGTGTGTGTGTGTGTGTGTGTGTGTGTGTGTGTGTGTGTGTGTGTGTGTGTGTGTGTGTGTGTGTGTGTGTGTGTGTGTAACTTAGCCTTTGTTTTTGCGTGTATGTGGAGGGCGCTGGAAGAGTATGTGAACCCCACCCATCACTGATTACCTCTGCTACACACACACACACACACACACACACACACACACACACACACACACACACACATAACACGCACGCATACATAACAACGCATAACTTTCCCACACACAGAGAGCACATACCCCTCTGCCTGCCATCCCATCAGCTCACGCTTGACAGACAATATGGAAGGTCCTCTGGAATTCCTGTCTGGATTCTCCGCTCCACAAACTGGAATTCCTGTCTGGATTCTCCCCTCCACAAACTGGACTGAATGCCAGACAGGGAGAAGTGAGCTTGCCAGGCTCTCTCAGAGAAAGACTTGTGGTCTTGTGTTTAGATAATCTCCCGGACACTTGACTGAAAACTATCTTATGAAATGTTTTATTAGAGACCTTTCAGAACCTTTTTGGGTGTTCCCGTTTGGCCTTTAAAGGGTTCTGTGTTGGGATTGTAAGCATTAGAACATCTAAAAATCCTTTAAATCTTTTGGGAATAAGTTTTGTAAAAATGTAACGTGGTTGTGAGTCAGTGTTGCATTGTATAAAAGTGTTTGCTAAAAACCAACCCCAGTCACTTTACTTTACTGTTGTGATTCACATATCATGAAATGTGCGACGAAACTCGTAATTTGAATGTTTTCTCTGAACAGTTAAATTTGATCGATTTGGTGTAAACATTCCATTGCAATGGTAACACTTCATTCAGCTGACGGCCAGCTCCATTGTATGTTCGCGGAGTGCGACCTTCTCAAACTGTTTGCGAGTGTTTGCAAACGTTCACCGAGAGCTCAAGGCAAACAGAAATCCGTTTGCAAACGTACGCAAACATTTGCCTATATTTGCAAATTTATACGCACTTCTGCACTTGGGAGTTTGAGTTTGGTTGTTGCATCAGCTCTTAGAGCATGTTGTTGGACATTCTAATGACATCTGAGCATCTCACTGCCCAGTCAATTGGAGTATACTAGAGTCATTGTGCACTTTAAAAAAATGCTAAAGGCTCCTAATGGAACGGGTTTTTTCAGGAGTGTTTGTTTCCAGAAATTTCCATTGAGTCTGAAGCTTCCATTGTCTACTTGTGGTACTTACAGTTGGCTGGTGGCCACAGCATGCCCAGAGAGTGCTGACCAGTGATTCCTAATGGATGCCAGTGAGGAGGCTGAAAGCCTGACTCAGACAAAGGAAAAACAGGAACTCTGTGTGTGAGCGTGCACTAATGCCTGTAATATCAAGCAAGGGCAAATTGGGCCAGTCGTTTTAATGACATGTCATGCTCATGTTATTCTTAAAACATGTTTAAGTGGATTAAACACGTTCCCAGATCCATTTGTGTTGATGGGAAATGCAGTATGGCTGATCCCATCTAAATACACACACCCACTCATGTACTACTGTATGGACACTAGGGCTGCACGATTTGGGGAAAATATCTACATGTAATTGCGATTTACTCTGACAGATATGGCTGATTGGGATTTGCGATATGATTTTTGAAAGTGAAAGAATTGATTCGGTTAAATATTCCAAATGTCTCTTTAATTTGTGCCACCCCTGATTGTTGAGCACGCCCAGTGCGTAAGAAGCACAGCACCCCCCGACCGACTGTGAAGCTCACCAATCAGAAGTGGCACAGTCAAGGAGGATGACATGAATACAAAAGTCATAAATGTGACCAAATTAACTGTGCATCATTATTTGTAGCTTTTACGATTAGGTAATGTTCCTTGTTTTGGTTCATATTGCGATTGCAATTGTGATAATTATGCACCCCTAATGGACACACATACACACCTTTGTTGTTTATAGGTAAACCTGCACACTACACACTCTCACATGTATGTACACAAGTACATACACATCACAAACACACTCATACTGTAACATTTCATCAAGGTGTGGATAATCTCCTCTGCCAGTCTTATTTAAGCTCTCTCTGAAATGTGTTCATGTTAGAGCTTTGTTTTTGTGTGTGTGTGTGTGTGTGAGTGGACCTAGTCCATAGTAGACTGTATTTTTATAGCTTCTCTTTATTTTGGCAGCATCTGAGATTGGGTCATTGGCTCATTACTCTGTGCTAATTAAAGTGGGATTAATGACATAATTTTGAGGACAGCACCTCTCTTGGCATGGTGAGGCTTGGCACCAACAAATACAGCATATGTGTGTGTCTCTCGGTGGTGTGTGTGTGTGTGTGTGTGTGTGTGTGTGTGTGTGTGTGTGCGTGTGCGTGTGCGCCAAGCTCTGTTGGTGCCAGTCTGCCTGGTATAAATTAGGTGGCTGATTGAGATGCTTAAGCTTTTGCTCTATGCAGGCCAACATTGTGTGTGTGTGTGTGTGAGTGTGTATGTGTGTGAGGGAGAGAAAGCTTCTGAACCCTCCTTTTTAACCTGTATGTGCATTTTAATGGCCTGATTTGATTTATCAGTTATCTGATCTGTTACCATCTGTTTTCCCACCCTATGCTAATGTTCATGATGGAGATAGCTGAGATGTAACTTAGATACCTCCTCTGACTAGAGCCACTGATTCTAGAACATCTGCATCATAATGGCCGGTAACATCAGTCAGTTGTTGTCTAGTGAACAAATCACAACAAACAAATAAAAACAGAAGCTGTGACATGGTCACCAAGGTGTTCATTTTGTGCGGACCAGAGCCATGTAGAGAGCCATCTCTCTACCTACATGGCTCTGGTGCACACCTGCACACCTGCAATTTGGAACTTTGTTACATCACAAACATGTTGGAACAGTGTCTGGTGGATTTAGAACACCTGCCATTGTGACATCATGAAAGTGACTCAGCAGAAGGAACAGCTGCTTGCTGATGATGTCATCCCTTAAAGTCTGAGTACCACAACAGAAACAGAAACTTGTCACCGGAGCAGTATGCAGGCTGCCATTATTTACTGTTATAACACCTTTCAGCCCTTGTAGCAGGCAGGATTTAGTGGCCCACGCTAAGTGATGTCATCACTTTGAGAGCAGTGTTGAGAGCATAAGTTCTCCATAGTTTTGCCAAAACCAGACGCCATCAATTAGCTGACAGTTGTGTTTGTCATTTCTGATGATCAATGGAGTTTATAGAAGAAACTTCTATAAGTGAAAAAAAAAAACCCTCCTAAAGCCAACAGAACAGTGTTTACATGGTCTCTACAGACTTATTGCCACACAATGGCCATCTTACTGGGTATAACACTGGCTGAATGCTAAAAATGCTTCGTGGGTAGACAGATATACAGAGGGCTTTCAACAAACTGCAGTTATGATTACTCACTCACCGTAAAAAACCACCATAATTTTATACATCTGGGTCAGCTCTGATCTTTTTCAGGCCACTGTTCTGTCCCAAAAAAGGAGCAAGTTTAGTTTAGTTTAGCCTTAACAAGCCCCCATTTATCAGTCCGTGTGTGTGTGTGTGTGACTGAGAATGTGAGAGAAGGAGAGGAAGAATGTTCATGCGTACCATAAAAAGTTCTTGAAAAACATTTGTTGGCCTGAGTTGGCTAATGAGGTGTTGTAGAGTGGGGCCTAGCTGTGGCCATGTCCTCATTGAGATGGACCCCATAGGGGGTGAACACGCAGGTCAAGGGTAAGGCACCCTAACTGGTAACTTTGTTGCATATGCAAATGGATTTGAGGGGGAAATTTTTATGCACATGATGAATACCAATCAAGAAAAGCTGCCAGTGCCAAACATTGAACCACAACAATTAAGCAATTAGTGTTAACTTTGTGTGTGTGTTGGGTGTGGCAGTGTGAGGGGAAGTCTCCTAAGGCACCATGACTGTACCACCCATGCCTGTTCTGCAGTCCACTGATTGTTTATTTGGGGGTATTTATTTGTTTGTTTTTATTCTGACTTATCTCCTGTCCTTCCCGTAGAGCTTGTGGAGGCCCCGTTGAGCCATCGTCATGGCGCTGGTGCAGTCCCCGCCTGCTGCACCCAGTGACCGCCGCCCCGTGACTGCCCCCTCGCCCCCTCCACCTGACACCAACGGCACTACTATGGGCTCCGTCAGCAGCCTCATCGCTAGCCGCACCGCCTTCCCCTCCCGCCCCGGGCCCGAGGTCACTGGGGTCAGCGTCCGGCACCGTCGACCCACGCACACCGCCACAGGACGCTACCACCCTCAGGACATTACCCATGAGCCTCTACTGGGTGTGAGCAGTGGCGCGGCCGGGAAGAGGCAGCCGCTGGTGGCGGCGGGACAGACGCATCGGCACCGGACTTACCTGAGCGACGACTTCCCCGGCGAGGACTGGGAGGAGAGGCACGTTGCGCCCGCACCGCCCAGCCCAGGAAGTGACATGGAGGAAGTGATGGGGAGGCCGGCCAGGAGCGGGAGTGACGGAGCTCCTCCTCGACTCGTACCCGTGTCTGGGAAACTAGAAAGGGTGAGAGGGCGCATTTAGTTGTGTCTGTTTGGGTGAAGTTGAGGGACCTTTGTAGGAATCGATTAGGAATAGTACTTTAACTCAAGGTGTTACTTTTAAATAACTGCATACCTTGTTCATTAATTAAAAAATGCCTTCATTCATGATTTGTTTGTACATTTTTATTATTCTTTCTTTGTATTATAAAGCCAAATTCCAGATTTTTCTAGACACTTTTAATTTGTTGCTGTAAGGTTGTTTTCATCTGATTTTTTTTTATTTTTCTTTTGGTCCCAGAACATTGAGAAGGCCATCATCAGACCCACTGCCTTTAAACCCGTTGTGCCCAAGAGCCGCAGCAACATGCAGTACCTCTCCCCAAGGCTAGGGGGCGCTCTCTCGAACAGCCAGGGCAACCTGAACCTTCTAGCACCAGGCCCGAGCGAGCTGGCGCCCTCTGCAGTTTGTTCGGAGCGGCGCAGCTCCTACAGCGGCAGCCGGAACGGCCTCATGAGCCAGTCGTGCTCCCTCTCGCTGTCCGACTCCGGGCGGAACTCGCTTTCAAGCCTCCCCACCTACAACAGCGCCGGTGGTGGTGGCGCCTACAGCCCTGGTCAAAGCGACGTCTCCGGGGCACCCATGTCCGACCCAGTCAAGCTGACATCGATGCCACCGCCGCCACCCCCACCCCCCATAAGCCACGGCCACACGAGCTCGGACAGCGGCCGCTCCTCGTCCAGCAAGAGCACGGGCTCCCTGACGGGCATGGGGGTGCGTAGTGGCGGTGGTGGCGGAGGAGGTGAGGGGGTGCCCCTAACGGATTGTGGCTCCTGTGGCCGGTCGCCTTCCCAGGCCGAGGCGTACGAGCAGCTGGTCAGGGACCTGGAGGACAAGCTGAGGGAAAGAGACCTGGAGCTGCAGGAGCTCCGGGAAAACCTGGACGAGAACGAGGTGGCCATATGCCAGGTCGGACACCACCACAACATCTACCCCAACACATGCCAATTTATGATCAAAATAAATTTCTTATATGATCAAGGAAAACGTAGAAATATAATTAAATGTTTTACCATTTAGTTATTTCTCTAGCACAGACGTATTTGTGCTATATATCAAAAATTCCTAACAGAAAATTGCCAGCTCATCCAACAACCCACATAGATAATATTTGTGTCCACCAGTAATGTTGCACCTAATTGGCTTGTTTTGTGACAACGTGGGCAGAAGTGAGCACCCTCCAAAATCCTGACTGATGTGTCTCGCCGATTTTGCTGCCCCCCTGCAGGTGTATGAGGAGAAGCAGAAGCGCTGTGAGCTGGAGATGGAGGAGCTGCGCCAGAGCTGCGCGTCGCGCATGCAGCAGGCCTCGCAGAAGGCCCAGCGCTCCCAGCAGCTGCTGCAGCTGCAGGTCTTCCAGCTGCAGACGGAGAAGAAGAAGCTGCAGGAGGACTTCGGGCACCTCCTGCAGGAGCGGGAGCAACTGGAGGAGCGCTGCGCCAAATACGAGCGGGAGAAGACCCAGCTGGGGCCGCGTCTCGAAGAGACCAAGTGGGAGGTGAGGGGGAGGTCAAAGGTCAAATGGAAAAACAAAGCAGTTTATTGTGAAAGGAGCGTGTCTTGGAGCACTTGTTTTTCATGCTGGACCTCCTCCCTGAGGTGAGCAGGAGGAGGACAGGGCTTGAAGTTCTCAGGCGCTGTGCTGGAATGTTGGTGTGAGCCAGGCTGTGTCAGATATTTTCTTGCTTTAAGCCCCGGGAGGGGAGTACACGAGGGACCAAAGGTTGAAGGTCAAATTAAAGTCTGTTGTAGCCATGCCAAGGCCAGGTGATGGGAATGCTTGAGGAGACATGGGAATGCTTATGTTTAATGCTGCCTTACCATGTAGTTTGTCAGTATTTTGAATGTGAATTTATGGCACCATCTGGAATGTGAATGGCGCCATCTTTAGTATTCATACAGTTTACGCAACTCAGGACTGTAGTACGCTCTCCAAATGTTTGACACAGATGTACCTGCACACAAAATAGAGCTTGTGTTCCTTCACCACTACAGTGTACGCACAGTGTCTTTTTGTAAAACCCACATACACACCGTATGCAAGCAGAAAGGCAAAGTTAACTTGGAAAAAAATGTGGCTAATGTCACTCTTACTTGAATGAAATCTAACCTTAGAAAGGCATTGGTATTTCTTCTGTTTTAGTTCTGTAGTGTGTTTTGTTTCTTTCAGGCTCAATCTTAAAGAAGTTATAGCTGCTTCTGGTGCTTTTAGATGTTTTAGCAGATGTAGAAGCTGTACAGAGAGAGGAGTTTATCAAGGTGCATTCTTTGGTACAAGGTGCATTCACAACACTTTTGAGTTTATTAGTCCACATTCCATGGCAGACAGGTTGTTTGCTCTCTATTCGCCCAGTACAGATGTTGACAGGTGAAAGAGGCTGTTTTTTACCCACAGTTGACGCGACACTCACACACACATATGCGTGCGTCACACCCCTGCGGCGGCTGTGCCCTCTGCAGGAAACTAGGACACTGATAACTACAAAGTGTGTCTTTATATAAACACTTCTACCTGTAGACTATGGGCTAGTGTCGACTGAGATACCTTGAGGTGTATTTGAAGTATTTGGTTTTACCAGAGGAAAACTTCCTAATTGTTTCATACACTTAGAAAAACAAAGCCAAAAGTTTTACCACTTACTATGAGTTAACTTACCCAGGCTTGTCTCTTAGCCATGTACTCTCCCGTTAGGCTAGCTATAGGCTAACTGGAACAGCCCACTTATAGTGAATTATGCTAAGCTAGGCCAACAGTGTCAAACAGAGAAGAGGGGGGCATGTATCCTCTTCTCTAACTCTGGTGTAGACAACAAATGAGGTTATTTTCCAAAAAGTTGTCGTGTTCCTTTAAGGCAGGGCTAATACGTCTTCATATAAACAGTTCTACCTGTAGATGATGGATTAGCGCTGACTGTGATGCGTCGGTGTAATTAAAGGCTAGGAATGTTTACAGTGCGGCGGAGCGACTGCACACCAGGAATTCTGTGTTGTATAACCAGATAACGAGATCATTCTCTTTCTCTCTTCCATTCTCTCTGTGGGAAGGAATCCTGAAAAGCAGGCTGCTCTGCTTAAGGCACAAACCTCATGCAATCCTTGGCCCAGATTTCCACTATTACCCGTGCAAATTACTTCCTGGGCCCTGTTTGATATCTTGGCCTCACCCAGATAGCCGGATCTGGGCCACATCAGAGCCAGGGCCAGGCCAGACTCGCGCCACAGATAGTATCTGGGTAGCTAGCTACACACCCCCAAGCCTCTGGGCTGTTTATGGATGATGGATAGTGTGTGTGTGTGTATGTCTTTGTGTCTCTGGTGGCGGTATCTCTGTCTGCTATCAAACTCTTTGTACCCGTCTTTTTCTGCACTCATTCTCTCCATCCTGCTCGTTTCTCCACTCACTCACTTTATGACCTCTAACAGTGCCTCCTGGTCATAACAAAAATGAAGATTGTGTGCTGTTAAAATATGAAGCAGAGGTAGGGACTTCATGGTATATGGTCTGTCTGGCTCCTTTTAATCAGAGGATGTAGCACATGTGGACCTAAAAGTCTCATGTGATCATGCTTTTAATTCGATAGGAAGGAGAAGAGAGGAAAGAAGTGTGGGGGAGAGAAGGGGCTGGATCGGGAAGTTACTGGTTGGACTCGAACCCATGGGCAGTGCCCCTCGATCATGTTTTTTAAGGGGCAGTGATACTGTGATACTATTGGTTCAATAGAAAGGTTTTTTATCAACCTCTAGAAAGGTGTTTATCAACCTCTGGAAAGGTGTTTATCAACCTCACCTACAGGTACCAGCTGCCTCTGTACCTGTAGGTGTGTGAGAAAATGTTGAACCCCTCTGTCCTCTTCACCTCTGCACCTGTAGGTATGTCAGAAGTCGGGGGAGATCTCTCTGCTGAAGCAGCAGCTGAAGGACCTGCAGGCAGAGCTGGCCCAGCGCGTGGGCGAGGTGATGACCCTGCGCGGGCAGCTGCGGGAGACACGGGCGGACCGCGAGGCCGGCCAGGTGCAGCTCCAGGAGGCGCTGGCGTCGGCCCGCACGCGGCAGCTGGAGCTGGAGGTGTGCGAGAACGAGCTGCAGCGGCGCAAGAGTGAGGCCGAGCTGCTCCGGCAGAAAGTGGCGCGGCTCGATGAGGAGCTGGCCTCCCTCAAGGAGGCGCAGCAGGAGGCCGAGGAGGAGGCGCGACGAGCGGCAGGAGGTGAGAAGGACTTCAGGCGGATAACCGGTTCTACGTGTTGATTACATGATCATGACAGTTTGCCAACTGATAATTATAGTTTGAAAGAAAATGTCTAATATCTGTAGGAATGTGCCCAAACTGCAATAAACAGGGAAGCAACATTGCTCCAAAAATTGCCCCATACCTTTATAGATGATAACTCACTGGATGTTTCATGATGGCTATATTTCTCTGGTTCTAAGGGAAGCAGACATTGGTCGATAATTTTGCAAGGCTATAGAAATTATGGAGATGGAAATGTTGTTTCTTTCCCATGTTGAATTAGACTCAAACAGACCCCACAAATTGGGGAATCCCGTAGTCACATAAGTGTGATAATGTGGTAAATGTGTAACATAGTAATGTGGCTCACACTCTAAACGAAAGAAACACAAGAATATGTATCACATCATTACGTCACATACATTGTCAAAGAATTATGACATCAATAATATTGCATGTTGTTGATTTGTGTTGGAAAGTTGCAGCACTAACTGATTGCTGTTTTGTTTAAATGCAGTGGCAGCAGGGGCAGTAGCTGGGGCCTCTGGGGAGGCGTGGCATCAGCAGCAGGAGAGCGAGTGCCTGCGCGAAGAGCTCGTGTCCGAGCGCCAGCGGCAGGCGAAGCAGGTGTCGGCCTTCGAGGAGGAGCGGCGCAGCTGGGAGGAGGAGAAGGAGAAGGTCATCCGCTACCAGAAGCAGCTACAGCAGAACTACGTGCAGATGTACCGCCGCAACCGACAGCTAGAGGGCGCCCTGCGCGACCTCCACATGGAGCTGGAGTCGCGCGAGCTGGACGACGAGGATGACGGGGGCAGCGGCAACGAGATCAACTTTGATGACGTCACGGCGACTGAGATTTGAACGCCGCAGCGGTCTTATCTGACTTTGTCTTCCTGCGAACTCCTTAACACTACTTTCTCTAGAGGTTGCATCACTTTACTCTGTTCCCCACGCACACACATACACACACACACACACACACACACAAACATAAACATACACAGGTTCTGTCTCACTTTCTTTCACACACTCACTCACCACCCCCTCTCGTAGTCGTCTGGTTCTGTCCTGTTGACCAACAGGGTCTAACTACTATGAGGTGTAGCATCAGGAATGCAGAAAAGGACCAATGGCATGGTAGCCATTTTGGAACTGTTATTTGCCTGAAACAAATGCTGCAAGGGAGCTCAGTTTTGGTTTGCCATAAATAGCTACACAATCCTCTGCACTTTACTACTTTTTGAACTAGTTTCACAGTCATAGACCAACCAGGTTTAGGACTACACACTAATAGTAACAGTACTTTACAGAGACGGCGGCAGTTAGTCTAGGACTAGGCCTAGTGGTGTTTCCGAGGTTTAACAGCTGTATGCTCATAAACATTAGCTGTTAGTGTCTCACATACAACTGCACAAAGTTTTTCCCCACACAGAAACACGCACATAGTGAAGAAAAACAAACATGCAATGTATGAGTGGTTAAAGCTTTTTTTGATCGCCAAGGATTTTCTTTTTTTTATTTAAATGAAGGTCCTCCTGATGATAGAGAGATGCCTATGTCACAGTGCATTACCAAGCATTCAGCAAAGTCTTCCTGCATACAGTCCGGTTGTGAAGACCATTAACTTACCAATGAAAAGTGTGATGCCTTGCTAACAATGAAAACGTATTCTCTGCCTTGGGAAAGGATGACATGGGCATGAATAACACTGCTCTGTATCCTTTGGTTTGATATACTGTATGATGATAGGCAAATAATGTTCCGTTTATGGATGACAGTCTACTAGCTAAGCTTTTAGTAGTGTTCCTCTGTCACCAAAGCAGCAAGTTGTTAAACAGAAATAAGACTTGATTTCGGGAATTTTTTTTTGTCGACTTAGACGAGAAATGGCGTCCTCTCAAACATGCGTATTGCATGTGTTAATCGTTATTTTCTCATTTTGGAAAAGGTATAATTTGTTGAACTGTTCTTTTTAAATGATTTCAGGAATTAGATATACCTGTTTTAGTCATCTTTAAGTTGGTCCGTTTTGACCCCAAAGCAACCAAGACTTGTTTCTGTTCCCTAATGACTGTTAGCATGGGAACGTCTTATGGCTATCTCTTCTGTTGCTAATGACAATGAGAATGTGTATATTTACACCTTATGAAAAAGTAAATATATAAATAAATGTTTATGAAAATATACTAGATTTCTTTAATGAATATTGTACATAGAGATAGGGTAGTCACTGTGAATAGACCAAGGCATTGTCACAGCTACTGTTCTAAGGATCTGTTTTTTGTTTGTTGTTTTTTCCCCCCCGTTGTTTTTGTTTAATTCTTTTGCGCGTGAATGTGATTCATGGCTTTATATTATAATTTTCTATTCACAGTATTTGTACGAAGTCATTATAATGTATATTTTTCATGTTGTAAATTTCTTCTACCAACCAAATTTTTGTTTAATAAAAAAAGAAAAAACATGGCATAAATACAACTACGACTGCAAAGTTCATTTTAATCAAAACATGCAGACGCATGGATAATACGTGCAGGAATATAATGTTTTGTAACTTTCTCTCCCCTCCTCCCTCTCTCACCTTTGACCTGTGTGAAGAGAAAGAATGGCATTAGGCTAATATGTGCATACTGCATTTAAAATGGCTTCTGCGTGTAAAAAAAGAGCACTGTGTTTGCCATTGTAGGAATGCTTAAGCACAGTCCTACGAGCGATTCTCCAACTTTGAACCTTTTTCCTTAATATTACTTAGTTATTTTTCACACTGAATCCATTATCCTGGCAAGTTCACATGATGTACTGACAGATACAAAAAAGTAGTATCCCCCCTCGTCAGTAGCTTTCAGTAGCCTCTGGTCTCCGAACCCCTAAAGCTCCGTGTGCACTGCAGTCCCACACAGCTGCACCATCTTCACCATACACAACATAGTCAACAAAGGAGCTACAACGTCTTCAGATCCATATTCACTGCCTTTGAGATATTGGAAAATGCTTATCTCAGTTTCTCCAAATCTCTCTCTCCCTCTCTCTGTTTCTAGAGGGCCAACCTGCCATTTGCTAGCCAGCCAATGGTACTGTTTCCCTGTGGGGCCTTCCTCCATTTAGCTCCTACTGCCAGAGTCCCCTACTACGGTCTGCGGTCTGTTCTGGTCTGGCCCGTCAGCCTGCTGGTCCAGGTGGGTGGAGAGCCCAGCGGGTGGGTGGTGTGTGTGTGCCTGTCCCAGGCTGCGGCTCAGGGACCCTTGGGGACTTTGACCATGAGCTCCATGGGGTCCTTGGCCTTGTGGCTGAAGGCCTGGCGGATGATGTCCACTGCCTGCTGATGGGTCACCCCGGCCAGGGACACGCCGTCCACCGACACCAGCTCATAGCCAGCCTGGAGGGGAGGCAGGGAGGGGTGTGAGAGCAGTACTACGTACACGCACACACATACATACAGAAGCGCATACACAAGCGCGCATACACACACACATATACACATACAGGAGCGCGTACACAAGCACACACACACATATACGAGCGCGCACCCACACACACACATACATGTAGACGAGCGCACAACCATACACACACTGACACTAGCTAATAGCCAGCCTGGAGGGAAGGCAGGGAGGGGTGTGAGAGCAGTACACACAAACACAGAGAGGTAAATAACTCCAATTACTAATGCATGTACATACATACACCTCCCTCGAAAAAACTCTTCTCCATTTACTGTACATGGCCTCTTTTTTCTTTTTTACTCTCTCTCCTTACACACACACACAAACACACAAACGGGCCAATAACACTAATATCTCATGCAAGAACACACACACACCTCCCACAAAACTCCTCTCCATCTCTATGACCTTTCTCTCGCTCTCTCTCTCTCTCACACACACACACACACAGTAAATAACTCTCTATGACCTTTCTCTCTCGCAGTCACACACACACTCACACTCACACACCTACTGCTAAATAACTCCTCTGCCTCTCCCCTCGCTTTCTCATTACAGTGCAGGGTCAGAAGTGCACATCAGAAATGTGATGTGACAAAGATATTTTTAAACACAGTCATTTTCCGTAGAGTTGACTCATGAATGACATTTGAATGAAACAGCTTGTAGGTTGAATTGTATGAGTTACTGACTTGGTTACTTGATGAAAGTCAAATGCTTGATAAAAAACTTATTTGGAAAGCAAACGCTGTCTGATCTATGCTCTTGTGGCTCTGTATTCCTCTGTTGTGTATTTGTCACTTGAGAATTGGTCTGGACCATGTCAGTTCATGTCATTTCTAAGAGGCGTTCTCGAGGGGTTAAATTAAACTTAAATTGGTACATTAAACTCTTACCGAATCCGGAATTACAGCAAACATCTTCCAAGGCATTGTGTGTGCAGTTGTTCAGCGTAGGTGCACATGAGACAGCTCTGGCATAACCACAATCAACCTCAGTTGGTCACGCACAACTACCGCATAATGAGACAACTCTCTCAGGCTAGCCATCAATGTCCAGTCATCCATCAGAGGGATTATTGAAGGATCCGGATATTTTCAAAATATTTATCAAAGTGACCATTTCCTGCCTGGTGGTTATTTATCATCTGACAGGAAGCAATGTGAAGCCCATTACATTAGTCACCATCAGTGTTCCGTCCAAGTGTGTGTGAGTTGAGCCATGAGCCAGTGTTCAGACTACCTTTGTGCTAGTGACTGGTTAGCAGGTCTAAATATGTGGGAGTTTGTGACGGAGGCTCCAGCAGCCATTTTCAGAGAGAGAGAGCACTGTGCAGACTACTGTGCAGAGTTAATGACAAAGTATATGCCAGAGTCAATTGGGAGTCATGCCCAAAAACTGAGGCTGGGCGGGTGCAGTAGTTCCTACTTGAAAAAGTGTAAAATGTTTTCAGTCTCAGACCATGAAAACCATGAAAACATTTAGCACTTTTTCACTGGGTAGCACTTTTCACTTTTCATCAAACAAGCCTAGATCAAACACCTAAGTAAATCAGCAGTATTTGGTATGCAAATTCATCTCGCTTTTTGGGGACTTATCGGGCATCTATTTCGGCAGAAATGCGCGTGCGCAAGGCTTCAAGACACCAGATTGCTTGGTCTTGGAGATGCAAACCGTGGTGAACTCGTAGTCCAGTTCACACACAGCTTCGAGATAAAAACACATGATTGGCACAATGTCTTCACAACACACCACACGACTGGCTCAATGTACTCACAACACACCACATGATTGGCTCAATGTATTCACATGTCGATGTTTTGCTGAGGAAGGGGTGGGATATGTGTAGACAACTAGCATATGGGCGTTACAAACTAACCCCATCCATTTATATGGAGGATTTTTTGAGTGCTGTGTCTTCATTAGAAAGTCTCTGCTATAAGCCAATTGGTGTAACCCACATCCAGTGAATTATGCTAAGCTAAGCTAATGGCTAGACTGGGTTACTGCACATACAGAGAGGGGTATGTATCCTCTTATCTAACTCTTGACGTACACAACAAATAAGGTTATTTCCCAAAACGTTTGCATGTTCCTTTAAAGGAAGATAGTGTAGGAACCAGCATCCAGTTTTGGACAGAAAGCAGTGTGTGGCCAACCTTTGTATGTGTTAGTGACTGAGTTTGTCCAGCCAAGCTTTGTGTGAGTTAGTAAAGGGAATGAGTGACAGGGGTGATTTCTTTTTTCAGTTTCCAGTCTACCTTTAACCTGTGAGTTAAGGTTATGGTTAACCCTTAGGAGCGTGTGATAGAGGTGATTTATTTTCCAACTTGAGGAGGACGTGTATTGAAGGTTGTTAGTAACTAAGAGGATTTATTTTCTAAAAGTGAGGCTGTGTCCAGAGAGGTATTGGAGGTTAGAAGTGACTAAGGTGATTTATTTTCTAAATATGAGGCTGTGTCCAGAGCTATTGAAGGTTGTTAGTGAAGGGACACAGTAATTACTGTGGGATATTTCTGACTGCTGAATCTGGGACGCCGTCCTGTTAAATAAGATAACAAAGAATATCTATTTTGAGGGGCATATGACAGGGACAGGACAGATTTTGACCCTGTGTTGTGTGTGCATTTGTATCTATTTTTCATGTCTGTGATTTTGCCTGATTCTGTGCATTTGCTTCATGTGTCTTGCTGTATCTCTCTCTCTCTCTCTCTCTCTCTCTCTCTGTTTATGTTTCCCCATCCATCCATCTGTGAATACCTAAACTGCAGTTTGTCTTTTGTCTGTGGGCAGGATTATGCTAAAACTACTGACCCAATTTTCAAGAAACTTGGTGGAAGGTGATGTCTGTATGTGTGTGTGTGTATGCTTTGTGGATTCACCTATTTATGTGTGTATCTCAGCATCCATCTGAATGTGTGAAGCTTTGAGTGTGTTTGTGTGTGTTATTGGTCTCATACCTTCATACCTTCTCATGACCTCTGGATATCTGAGGGGTTAGGTCATGATAAGGAGAGTGAATTATGGTCAAATGGCGATATCCCCACTACTGGGCTGTGTGTGTGTGTGTGTGTGTGTGTGTTTTACCTTAGAGTAGAGTTATTTACCTCAGTGAGTGTGTGTGTGTGTGTGTCTGTGAGTGAGAGAATGTGTGTGTGTGAGTGAGAGAAAGAGAGAGAGAGAGAGAGAGAGAGAGAGAGAGAGAGAGAGAGAGAGAGAGAGAGAGAGAGAGAGAGAGAGCTCTCACCCTGAGGACTTCACTGGTGGAGGCTGCTCCTCCTGGGAAAATCTTCTCGATCTTCACCACCGGCTGCACCTTGGACTCCACACCGCCAGAAATACTGATTCCTACAGCATCACACAAAACCACAACCCCATATGGCCAGGGTAGGGGAGCTTTATTAAACTAAAGGTGACTGATGGTAAAGGTAACTGGTATTAAAAAGACACTTTTATCTGACGCCATGTGAACTCGCAACAGTGGATTCGGGAATTAAAGTTGGTCAACCACCGATTGTCAGGCGCTGGTCCATCATGCTCACTACTATAGCACTTATTGAGGTCCGGGACTATATATTTATATTGTATATATTATGGTATATATTATACTAGTTTATATGCTATCTAGATCTAGAATACATGACCCTGTGTAAAACCACAGTCCTTATTAAGTCTGCTCAAACTCATTAGCAGGTCTGAAACGAGAACTGGTAACTGGACTTATTTTTAATCAGTGCAGCTATGGACGTTAGATACGGAAATTAACACAACTTTAACCTTACGCTTTTATAAACGCATATACTAACTTCCCTCACTTCTTAGAATGATCACAATGCAGCCACTGCAACAAACTTTACATTAGACTTTACTGACATCTGTTGGTCTTTAAGGGTACTGCAAATATATCTTAACTATATAACTTATATCCTAAACAAGATACTGTATGTGCAGATCTTGTGTGCTTCTGACAAAAAATCACATGGGACTTTGTAGCCAAACATCAGCCCATATAGCAGGTACCCTGATGGCCCTAATAGTTTTTTTGCTTTGTACTGACTAGACCTGGATCTGAGATGAAAATACTGGACAATTAATTGATGCTTATTTGCTCTAGTCTAAAATCACTTGGGATTTGTGAGGATAAAAAGATCTTCTCACCTAAAGATTGCTTGGTCTTGGAGATGCAAACCGTGGTGAACTCGTAGTCCTGTTCACACACCGCTGCACTGTTCTGTCCCTGCCCATTTAGCTGCCTCTCTCCCACCGAAACCACAGGGGGCGCCATCGAGTCCGAATCCGAGCTCTCCTGAACCCTGAACACCTGTGAGAGCGGTGGCCTTTTATACTTGGGCGCACTCCCCACTGTAAACACTGGCACATCCTCATCCTCATCTTCCTCTTCTCTCTCGCTCTCCTCTTTGATCCTGTCCTTTCCCCCGCTCCTGAATGGCATCCTCCCCCTCTCAATGTTAGTATGACCCTTCTCCCCATCACTGTAGATGGACTGGACCGAGCCATTCTCCAGCAGGCGGGGGTAGGTGGTGTTGGTGCTCTCGGCCAGCAGCCAGTTTGGGAGCGTGGGGTTGGCTCGGATGCGGACAGTGGGGGCCGAGGCATAATAGAGGTCCAGGGGGACGTCCAGGAGGGGGGTGAAGGCTCTGGTGGTGTGGGGGAGATCTGGCGACTCCTGGGCCCGAGAGAGTTTTAGACGATGGAGCTCCTCCATCAGCTGGTTTTCTCGCTCCACATCCTCTGCCCGTTGCAGCTCAAATCCACCATGAAAATCTGGGTTGGGTTGGAGAGACAAAGGAAACAACTGCTAAACATCTGAACATAACTATACGTAGAGGTTCAAACGATTTGAAGAGGGGGGTGGGGGGTGTCACAATGGTGAAACTTATCAAAGTAACTTTATGTTGCTGTATATAAGCCACCACGAAATCTGGGCAGGGGGACAAAAGTATGGTCAAACCTACACCAACATTCTGTAATGGGTACAATGCAAAAAGACAAGGTGGATGGTTGGATAAATGGTTGGATAGTTAGTCACCGTAGTTAGTTTGCACAGAAGTGTGTGTATATGAATCAGTGTAACTGTGGTGTGGGTCAGCAGGAGAGGCATTCTGACCTGGAACAGGCGTAATGAGCTGGCGCCGTGGAGTCCGGCCACACTGTGGAGAGCGCAGAGGAGGGGACCGCGCTGCAGAGGGACATGGGAAAGAAGAGAGGAGGAAGAGGAGAGGAAAAAGGAGGAGGAGGAGAAGGAGTGGAGAAAGAGAGAAGAGAGAAGAGAGAAGAGGAAAGGAAGAGGAGCAGAGGAGGCAATTACTGTGAGTGACCACCAGGCTAGGGTGTGGCTACTCGACCCGAGCCCGACGGGGCCTGACGGGGCCCGACGGGTTCGGTTCAGGTTCAGACACATGGGGGCGATATGCACTGGACACTTTACATTTGCAGTAAAATAACTTATTATGTTGGGTAACCAACGGGTCTGCTTCAGATGATGCATTTGTTTTTTGAGAATAAAATAAAATGCATATGGATCAGTGACAGAAGGACTGTAGTTTTAAAGACTGTTGCAATTCATTACAAGACTTGGTAAGACTAAAATTCAAGACTAAAATTCAATAGGCTATGCTTGCTTGGGCCTCTTGTGTTAAAGGGGAACTTGGCAACTATTTCAATGTAATAAACCCATTTAGAAATCATTTGGATGGTTAAATGTTCCGGTGAAAATGGTGACTTTCCCCACTGCCCCTAGCATCCCCAGCCGGAAAACCAACCTTGCAACAGACGAGACTACCGTCCCGGAAAGAGAAGTGAGAAACAAGAAACTCGTTCGTGTTTCTTACCTTGTAACATCCACATTGTTCTGCCAAACTTATACTAACCGTTTCGCTAGCTTGTAAACAAATCCATGTGCTTTAGCGTTACCTTTTTCCAAAGTTTGAAATAGAATAATGCACAATTTCTCCAGCAGAGGGGGAAATATAGCTAACCCTGCCAAGTTTCCCTTTAATGTGCGCTGTGTGTGACCTGCATGCGTGCAGGCTCATCTGATTCTTTTAGACAATAAGAATTCCATTTGTTGTTTGTTCTGTTTAACAGGCTAAATACAGGCTATCCACAAACATGAACGTTTAATCACTAGCATGGGAATGACTGAGACATCATCTGCGTCGGGCTTGGGTCGGGTTCTACTATTTGACTATGCTTATTGTCTATGCACATTGTAAAGCACTTTGTGACCATGTCTGTGAAAAGCGCTGTATAAATAAATTTTACTTACTTAATTTTACTATTCTATGTAGCTACTCACTTGAGCGGCATTTGAGGATGTCGTAGGCCTCCTGCTCAAAGGGCTCCACCAGACTGTTGAACAGCTCCAGTTCGGCCACGGGGATCAGTAGTCTGGTCACAATCACACCAAACAAACAAACAATCAATCTATGTAAATGCTGATGAGGGTAAGTCTCCTCCTTGTCCTCCCTCACATAGGAGCCAGTACTAAATACACCTTTACAGAAGGGTCAGATAACTATGGTGCTGTGATTCAGTCTTCTTTTTAGGAGGGAAGCACTCCCCTCTTCTATGACACTATGGCTTGGCAGAACTGAGCCCTGTGGAGTCAAATCTTTCAAAGACGAGGCAATGTTTCTTCTTAGCATTCGGAAAACACACAACGGAACAGACTAGCGAGTGTGCAGGAAGCTGCAGGTGTGCGTAAGGTGCATCTCATCCCTCTATCTGCATGTGGCCTCTTTCCTCGTTCCTCGATCCTCCAGCTTGTGGCCCTGAAACCATTCAAAGCTTGATGTCATCAAGTCTCATTTGCCCAATTGCAACCAGATGAGGTGAGAACGAGGAGAGAGGACTGAGGAGAAAGAAGCAATACGGGAGGAAACACAAAAGCATCCTATACGGAAGCGTTGTCAGTCGCTATTGTGCGATCATTAGTCCAAGCTGTCCAGGTGAAAAGTTCCCTCCCACGTCTGTCAACTTTCGGTATCAAACAAGTCCGTAGCGATTCATTAGTGACAATAAATGAGTAGATAGACCAAGAAAAGATCTTTGTATGCTGGAATTATCGATGACGTTGAGCTTTGAACGATTTCCGGGGCACAAGCTGAAGAACCGAGGAACGCGGGGAGAGGCCGTAAATACAAATAGAGGGATGCACCTTATACGTCAGCAGAGGTGTCTCTCTCTTGACCTCTTACACATGACCTGAGAGCTTACCTGACCTCCCGCAGTAAGAGCAGCTTCTCTGGCCGGTCGAGGATGGCCAGCAGATGGCGTACTAGATTTTCCACAATACCATCTGTCAGATACTGCAGAACAAACACACCACACAAACAAACAAGTAAATAAACACAAAAAAGGTGGCGAGTGATGGCATACTACACTACAGTCTTACATGCAAAACAGAAACTGTAATTAGTTTTATACACTTCTAGTAGCAGAATGACTCATAATAAGTACTTCTGAGGACATATATTTTATAGAATGAATGCGGGGTGTTTCGCTCGCCCTGTTTGGACCCTATGTCTTGCCGTACTCACTCTCCCACAGAGTGTCATGATGGCAGCCACTTCATCCTCTCCCAGCAGTCTCCAGGACATGTCTTCCACCGCCGCCAACGCAGCCAGGGCATCAGCGTCGGGGACACGACGCCCAGCCTTCTCTTTACCTATACACACACACACACAAACAGCTGACAAGCAGCTTTGTGACCGTCAACATAAACCCACGGCGGGTACAGAATGATGATCTTCAACACACCACCACACACAGAGACACACACATGTTAACAAACAAACACATACACCCATAAGACCAGAGGTGTAAATGTCCGACTTCAGAAAGTCTGAAGTCTTCCTGACTGTCACACAAACAGACCTCAGGATTTCGATCTGTAAGCAAACATGGCCGCCTCGGATGTGGACTGGGTTAAAATTCCAACACAGGTTGCAGCAAGAGGCTTTTCCTCTGGTCCCCTCTGGCCTGCTCTTACCTGCGGGGGACTTGGAGCGCCCCCTGGAGGTGTCTCTGCGGCGCACGCCACGGAACAGCGAGTTGACGAAGGTCTTGGAGCGCTGCAGGGCTGTAGGGCTCTCCTCTGCCCCTCGCTCCCTCTCCTGCTGCTTCTTCTGCTTCCTCTGAGTCTCCTCTGGGAGATGACATTAGGGGGACATTATTTGGGGACGTCCAGGATGTCCAGGGAACGTTTTGAGGACCTTTGATATATGACGTTCCCTCAAGGTCTTTTCACAACGTTCACTTGTTTTCACTTGTT